>NC_063161.1:24623342-24928016 GCF_023159225.1 Perognathus longimembris pacificus | reverse complement strand
AGATGCCCAAATCCCAAACTATGAAAGAACACTAGGCTTTACCCCTCCCGCCTGCGGAAGGAACAAAGCATGTTCTTATGGACTACGCTAAGCTGAGGAGAAAGTTGTCAAAACCTCCCCCCGCCCCCCCTCCCACCTCACGTGTCCCGAGCTGATGCAGGAAAGAAGTTTCTGGAAGCCGGTCTGGGTGTTGCACCAGTCTCAGAAAGCTTTAGTCCGGGGGTGGGGGGGGGTGGGGGGGGTGTTTATAACGGTAATGGCGGGCAGGAAGAGGAGGGACTAATTGAATATTAACGATTGGTTGCATGGGCTGTCCCTCAAGTGATGTCATGGAACTTCCTCTATGGGCGGAGACCACAGCCCTCCCAAGAGCAGGGTCTCTGGGGGCTCTGCCGCCATGATGGCACACACGTATTCACCCCCCAGGGGCAGGGACTTCTCTTCCAGTTGAAGCCGGAAGGAGGCAAACGGGCTAAAGCCAACTGTCTTCTTAAAAGCACAGCCATCCCAGACAGAAGATTATGATCAATGAACCTTTTCCTCAAAGTTTGCACACTTGTACTTTATTATTATTATTGTTATTATTATTTTTGTTGTTGTTGTCAGTCCTGGGGCGTGGACTCAAGGCCTGAGCACTGTCCCAGGCTTCTTTTTGCTCAAGGCTAGCACTCTACCACTTGAGCCACAGCGCCACTCCTGGCTTTTTTCTATATATGTGGTGCTGAGGAATTGAACCCAGGACTTCATGTTTACAAGGCGAGCAATTTACCACTAGGCCATGTTCCTAGCCCTACTTTATTTTTTAATTCATCTTTATTCCATTTAATCTTTAAGTCTTAATATGAAATTCTCAACACTTTTTTAATATTTATGAATAGCAATAATTCATATGCACAAATATATACTTAATATGTGTATTAAACATGTAAATTATTTTTTTTCAAATTTTTATTATCAAACTGATTTACAGAGAGGTTACAGTTTCATACATAAGGCATTGGATACTTTTTTTTTTTTTTGCCAGTCCTGGGCCTTGGACTCAGGGCCTGAGCACTGTCCCTGGCTTCCTTTAGCTCAAGGCTAGCACACTGCCACTTGAGCCACAGCGCCACTTCCGGCCGTTTTCTATATATGTAGTGCTGGGGAATCGAACCCAGGGCTTCATGTATACCAGGCAAGCATTTTTGCCACTAGGCCATAACCCCAGCCCCTGGATACATTTCTTGTACTCTTTGTTACATTGTCCCTCATTCCCCTCTCCTTCCTCCCCTTTTCCCTTTCCCCCCATGAGGTATTCAGTTCACTTACACCAAACAGTTTTGCAAGTATTACTTTTGTAGTTGTTTGTCTTGTTTTACTCTGTGTCTCTCGATTTTGGTATTCTTTTTCAATTTCCTAGTTCGAATACCAGTATAGACGGTTTCCAATATACTCAGATAAGATTACAGAGATAGTGTAGATAAAACCACAGGAAGGTGATACAAGAACATCATCAATAGTAGAAGCTACAGATACACATTGGACGTTGAAAGTAGTTACAACTGTGATATAACAATCATTTCCATAACATGAAGTACATTTCACTTAGCATCATCTTATGTGTTCATAAGGGTATAGCTATTGGGCTCTTGTCATGCTCTGCTATGACTTGCCTAAACCTGTACTAATTATTCATAATAAGGAAGACCATAGAGTCCATGTTTCTTTGGGTCTGGCTCACTTCACTTTGTATAATTTTTTCCAAGTCCTTCCATTTCTTACAAATGGGGCAATGTCATTCTTTCTGATAGAGGCATAAAATTCCATTGTGTATATGTACCACATTTTCCTGATCCATTTGTTTACTGAGGGGCATCTGGGTTGGTTCCAGATTCTAGCTATGACAAATTGTGCTGCGATGAACATTGTTGTGCTGGTGGCATTACTGTGATTTTGTTTGTGGTCCTCTGGATAGATTCCCAAAAGTGAGGCTGCTGGGTCATAGGGGAGTTCTATATTTAGCCTTCTGAGGGATCTCCATACTGCCTGCCAGAGTGGCTGAACCAGTTGACATTCCCACCAACAACGAAGAAGTAGGTTTCCCTTTTGGCCACATCCCCTCCAACAATTGTTATTGTTAGTTTTCTTGATATATGACATTCTTACTGGGGTGCGATGGAATCTCAATGTTGTTTTGATTTGTATTTCTTTTTTTTTTTTTGGCCAGTCCTGGGCTTGTACTCAGGGCCTGAGCACTGTCCCTGGCTTCTTCCCGGTCAAGGCTAGCACTCTGCCACTTGAGCCACAGCGTCGCTTCTGGCCATTTTCTGTATATGTGGTGCTGGGGAATCGAACCTAGCGCCTCGTGTATCCGAGGCAGGCACTCTTGCCACTAGGCTATATCCCCAGCCCGATTTGTATTTCTTTTATGGCCAGTGATGTAGATCACTTTTTCATATGACTCTTGGCCATTCTTATTTCCTCATCAAAAAAGTCTCTTTGTAAGTCTTTACCCACTTGATGAGGGGGCTATTGGTTTCTTGCGGTTTTGTTTTGGAAGAAGGTATTTTAGTTCTGCATATATTTTAGAGATGAGGCCTTTGTCCGTTGAATGGCCAGTAAAGATCTTCTCCCACTCTGTGGGCTTTCTCTTTATCTTGTGAGCTATGTCCTTTGCCGTGCAGAAGCTCTGCAGTTTGATGCAGTCCCATTTGTCCAACCTTTCTTTGATTTGTAGCCTTTCTGGGTCATTGTTAAGGAAGTTCCATCCTGTGCCAAGGAGCCCAAGTGATTCTCCTACTCCTTCCTTTAGTGTTTTCAGGGTGTCTGTTTGGATTTCGAGGTCTTTAATCCATTTGGAATTGATTTTGGTGCAGGATGATATATAAGGATCTAGTTTTAGTTTGTTTCATGTGTTCAGCCAGTTTTGCCAGCACCATTTGTTAAAGAGGCTATCTTTCTTCCAAACTATAGTTTTAGCTCCTTTATCAAAGATTAAGTAGGCGTAGTTCTGTGGGTTCATTTCTGGGTCTTCAATTCTGTTCCATTGGTCTTCAGTCCTGCTCCAGTGCCAATACCAAGCTGTTTTTATTACTATAGCTTTATAATACAGCTTGAAGTTGGGTATTGTAATTCCTCCAGCACTGTTCTTTCTGCTTAGGAGTGTTTTTGCTATTCTAGGTCTTTTATTGTTCCATATGAATTTCTGGATTGCTTCCTCTATTTCATTAAAAAATGGTGTTGGGATATTAATGGGTATTGCATTGAATTTGTAGATAGCCTTTGGCAATATTGCCATTTTGATTATATTAATCCTCCTAATCCAGAAGCATGGGAGGTTTTTCCATTTCCTTAGTTCTGACATAATTTCATTTTTCAAGCTTTTAAAGTTCTCCTCAAAGAGGTCTTTCACTTCTTTGGTTAAGGTTATTCCTAGGTATTTAATGTTTTTTGGTGCTATTGCAAAAGGAGTTGCTTTTCTGATTTCGCCCTTGGTCTTCGGGTCGTTAGCATAGAGAAAGTCCGTTGATTTTTGAGGGTTTATTTTACATTGTATTGTGGGGGGGTGATGATTTTGGTTTAGTTTCAGTGACGTGGAAATGTGGAGAAGAGTAGAATCAGTAGAAAGAACAAGGTTAAAATGATAGTCAATGGAGAGTTAGCAGAAAAGAGTGGAGATGTTATTCATAGGAAAGCAATTTTTAAAGAAAGAGAATGCAAAGAGAGAAATAAAGCAAAAATACTGGAAGACAGATGCACAAAACAGAGAAAATTTATTAAAAGAAATAAAAAATAAAAAGGAAAAAAACAGAAAAACGAACAACCAAAAAAAAACAAAAAAAAAAAACCTTGATAAAACAAACAGGTAAAAATGGAAAACCAAAAAACCAAGGATGTTTCAGAAGTGAAAAAATTAAGAAAAAATTTTAAAATAGTTTAAAAAATGTTTGAAAAGAAAAAATAAAATTTAAATTTAAAAAAAAAAAGGAATCCTCCTTGTTTGGGTGGTCTTTCCCCAGTCTCTGGTTTCCTTGTGATGGTCTGCAGTCTATTTTCCTAATTGGCTGGTTTGACTTGCTTTCAGTTTGCAGGGGGTGGATCTATTTTGACCCTTCTCCCCTGTTGGTGCAATCCTGGGTCTCTGTGGTTCGCACAGCTTGCAGGTAGACCTTGGGCATCCTCTGTAGATGGGGACTTGAGCAGTCTTGGGAACCATGGCTCCTCTGTCTGCTGTGGGGCCATGGCCTTTAATGCCTGGCTTTGAATAGGCTGTGGACTCAGCAGGGCAGGGCACCTCTGGCCTGGTTTACCAGCTGTGAGTTGCTTGCCTGGGGGAGGTTACTCCCTCCTAGGCGGGTCAGCTGCCTGGCAGAGCTGGCTATGGAATGCAGCTCTGTTTGGGCTGGGAATTGGGCTTCCTCTGTGATGGGACCGTTTATCTGTCTCAGGAACTGTTTGTTCTCCCCATCTGGTGTTTCCCGTGCTGCTGCTGCTGGTAGCTGCTCGCCCCTTTTGCTTTAAATTTAGAAATTCCGGCAGGCAGGGCGGGTCACCTCTGGATTAGCTGCGGCCCAGGACAAGCCTCCTGCCTGGGCAGGGGGCGTTCTCCTGGGTGGAGCTGGCTCTCACTGGTTTGTCCCTCTTGCCCTTTTCAAAGATGGCTCCTTTGTCCTCTCTTTCCCCAGGCCCACTTTAGTTCCAGTCTGGTCTGACCCTATGCCAGTGGCAAAGATAGCGCTTTGCTCTGGCAGTGGGGGAAGGGCTACCTTCCAGAAGCTTCTCTGTGGGCACAAGTGAGAATATCTTTTGTGGGGTACTCATGCTTTCTCTGCTCTTTCAGCCCATCCGTGCTCAGCTGCCATCTGGAGGATTTCTTCCGGGTCTACGCTGTGTGCTTTAGCCACTCAGAGTGTGGGTCATTGTGCTGGGTGCTGTGCCAGCGCTGACACTGGCGTGGCAGCGGAATGCCACCGAGAGCTCAAATCTGTGTTTTCAGATGAGCGAAGTTGATTTTTCCTTCCTGGGCAGAATCCCTGTACTGTTAGAACTTACTCTGGCTGTTTTTCTAGGAGTAAAAGTTTCTATGGGGTAAGAAAACTGCGATGTCGGAGAGAGCTCAGCTAGGGCTCTGCTGCTCCTCTGCTGCCGTCCCGGAATTTCTGTTCCATATTTTTATTGTATATATATTTATTGGGACTAGAAGGGGAAGGGGAACATCAAAATGGAAAGGCAAAGGATAAAAGATGAACCAATGCAACAGCAATACTTAGAAAACAATACACTCTAAACCAACTGTACAACTCATGGGCTAGGAGAGAAGTATAATTTTTTCCAAGTCCTTTCATTTCCTTACAAATGGGGCAATGTCATTCTTTCTGATAGAGGTATAAAATTCCATTTTGTATATGTACCACATTTTCCTGATCCATTCCTCTACTGAGGGGCATCTGGGCTGGTTCCATATTTTAGAAATGACAAATTGTGCTCTGATGAACATTGTTTTGCTGGTGGCTTTAGTGTGTTCTTGTTTCTGATCTTTTGGGTAGATGCCCAAAAGTGGGGCTGCTGGGTCATAGGGGAGCTCTATGTTTTAGCCTTCTGAGGAATAAATCTCCATACTGCTTTCCAGAGTGGGTGAACCAGTTTATATTTCCACCAACCATGAAGTAGGGTTCCCTTTTGGCCACATCCCCTCCAGAATTAATTATTGTTAGTTTTCCTGATAATGGACATTCTTACTGGGGTGAGGTGGAATCTCAATGTTGCTTTGATTTCCATTTCTTTTATGGCCAGTGATGCAGAGCACTTTTTCATGTGTCTCTTGGACATTCTCATTTCCTCATCGAAGAAGTCTCTTTTTAAGTCTTTAGCCCACTTGTTGAGGGGGCTGTTAGTTCTTTGCGGTTTTATTTTGGAAGAATGTAATTTTTTTTTTCTGCCCTGGACACTGTATATACTGGTATTAGAACTAGGGAAGGGAAAGGGAATATCAAAATTGAGAGACAAAGGATAAAAAGACAAACTACTCCAAAAGCAATACTTTTACAAAACCATTTGGTGTAAACCAACTGAACAACTCATGGGGGGAGAGAGAAAGGGGGAGGGGAAGGGGGGAAATGAGGGAGGAGGTAACAAATTGTACAAGAAATGTACCCACTGCCTTACATATGAAAATGTAACCCCTCTGTACATCACTTTGACAATAAACAATAAATAAGTAATTATTAAAAAAAACAAGCCAATGCATCAGTACGTAGCAGCTGTTATAACATGCAATTATTGTATGGGTTTTTTTTAGTTCTTTTCTATACTTTCTACCCCTTACCTAAACCTGGTTTTAAAGGAAAACACAGATATTATCTGTCTCTTACTTCATTAGTATTTCTGATTTTGAATATGCAATGTATGAAAAATGAATTGCAAAACGGAGCATGTAGCTTCATCTTGATGAGACTGTGTCATGAGGAACTCCTTTCCCATGGGAAACTCTGTGGTGAAACCCCCAAATTTCATTACAGAGAATCTTTGGGTGATGCATTAGAAGCCTGATGGGACACTAGGCATTCTGCAAGAGAATTATAAATACACCAATAGAAAGACTTTGACTGAGGATTAGTTATGGTTTTCTCCATGTGTTCCTTACAAAATTGCGCTGTCACCGGGAATACATGGTTATTTCAGGACACTTGACAGAGAGAGGCAGGAGGATGTGTTTAGGTTAAAGAAAAACAGCGCATGTTGCTGGAGTAGTGGAGCATATTCAAAAAACAGAAGGAGTTGATGGGGCGGGGGTCTGAAAATGATAATGAAAAAGATGGTAAGTTCTGGAAAGAAGGGTTGAGAATTATTAGATAAACACAAGTTTTGCATTGGGGAAAGATGATGTTTCAGTGCAATGCAGTGTGACCTTCCCTGCAGGGTATGCTGTGTTTATTGTAAGGGCCCCATTTCTTAAGCAGGACCTAGGTGGTTTGCATTATCTTGCACAGCTTTCTCTCCAATTCTTCACTATCCTGTCCTGGATTTCTTCCGTGGAACCTTCAATCAGCTATTAAATATCAGGATCATTGATCATGCTGTATACTTTGAGTATTTTCCTCATCTTCCTTTTCGCATTTTCTTTATTTTTATTTTTCTAGTCCTGGGGCTTGGACTCAGGGCCTGAGCACTGTCCCTGGCTTCTCTTTCTTTTTGCTCAAGGCTAGCACTCTACCACTTGAGCCATAGAGACACTTCTGGCTTTTTTCAGATATGTGGTGCTGAGGAACCAAACCCAGGTCTTCATGTATGCGAGGCAAGCACACTAGGTCATATTACCAGCCCCTCTTTTTGCACTTTCTAATAAAATATTCTTGCCTTGCATGAAACCCTCAACATAGTGTTAGATTATAAATATTTTTGTTGAATGAATGAATGAATGAATACCATGGTCAGAAGAGGAAGAATGGATTATAGACTAACTCACAGGTATTCTCATGGGGGAAATAACTACTGAAGTTCCTATCAGATACTTTAAAAAAATTTCTTATGGTGATCAGATTTGTAATTTTCCAGAAAAACAAGAAAATTCAGCAATAGCAAAGTGGAGAAGTCAGTACATAATAAACAAACATTTAATTAAAACTCACTGATAAGACAGTAAAGCATTAAAAATTCTGAGCATACCAGTGAAGCTTCCCAAGTTGTTCTTTGCTAAGACTTAGTTTTGAAATGAAAGAAGAAATATTTAAGCAATGTAGGAAGAATCTTTCATCCAGTAAAGGAGTTCATTCATTTGTGACGTATTCTGTTTCAAAAACTGATCATGATAAAAATGATCCTTCATTTCTCAGTGGATTTTTGTTTAGACTCTGTCATTGTAAAGCAACTGGGCCTAACCATATATATTACACTAAAAGAATAAGTAGATCAGGCTACCCAGTATGTTTCCATTGGTTGCTTCCATATAGAGCATGTTTCAAAGAAGATAATCTTTTCCCAACTATCATTCCTGGGAAGGCATAAGAGATCATAAATCAACTGCTAATCTTCGACTTTAGACATATTATCTTAAGTCAGCCTAAATCAAATGAGGAATAATCCTATAACCATTCTAATGTAGGTGATGTTTATTTATTAAAATATTTCCAAATAATATTCCCCTATATACATTCTTTTTATATTTTGGGAGTTCAAATAAAGTATTAATTAAACTTAAATTTAAAGGAGACAGGAAATAGGTAGGAAACAAAATATATATCATATTGGGATACTTCTCTATGCTTACTTTTTATCTATCTAATAATCAATTTTTAATTTGTTGAAGATGTATAACTACTGATGAAAAGAGATCTATTAGTATTACACAGAACAACTATGAAGAGGGTTTGTTCAGAATTTCCAGAATCAGACTTTCTTACAATACAGACATTTAAAACTGTTGTCTCAGATGAATTTTCAAAACACTGAGTTTGAAGAACCACTGAGAAAAGATACAACTGACACAGAGGAGCAAAACTATCAAAACCTATTCTGCCTAATGACAGTGTACAAAAATGCCTCTGTGTGTGTGTGTGTGTGTGTGTGTGTGTGTGTGTGTGTTACCTACACCCAAATGCTGCATCACAAAGAGGATAGTTGTATGGGTGGTTGTTTTGGGTGTGATTTAGGAATCCCTTGAGGATCCATTTTGACTGCAGTCTTGATCCACAGAGTGGCATTGCCAAAAAGAGGGGCATCCTTTGGAAGGTTATACTGAGTGGGAGCTCCCTAGGATTTTGAGAAAATGCTCTGGAAATAACTGGTTGTAGAATCTTATTCTCCTCCCCCCTCACCTTGCTTGCTTGTATAGGCTCTTTCACATGTGTGAATCCCTGCTACTTTGCTGTGGAGCCAAAAAACATGACTATCAGCAGGACTGAACCAAGGCCAGCAATACCCCCTTGAACCTTCCAGAACTACTAGGTAAATAAATCCCATCTCTTAACAAAAGTATCTGCCTCCTATAGTGATGCAAAGTGGACTAAAATCAAGCTAATGGCTTTTCTTGGTAGTGACTCATCACCACAGAGCTCAATGTTAAATCTGAACAAGAAATGTCACTGAGATAGCCTATATCTTCCATTATTTTCCCCAAGTTCTCACAATCTACCACCCCTAGAAGCTAAAACTCCTTTTCTTTATCTCATCAATTCTATAAATTTTATTATTCTATGGAAAATAATACACAGATACCAAGATCTAGTCTAATCTTTGAAGCTTCACTTCCTGTCTGTGAAAGACTTAATATGAAATCATGGTGCATTTTTCTCCCTTTTGTCAGTTTAGTTTGTAGGCTCCAAACTTGAGAAAGTAGAGAAAAAAAAGTTTTGTTTTTTTCCCTTTGTAACAAGAATTAGAAAAATATTGACTGTTACATATTCATTCTGAACAATAAAAGCAATTGTGCAATATGTTAGAGTTTTTAAGAGTATTTTTTCCTTTTCACAAAAAATTAAACAGATCTTGTATCCCCTTCCTGTGGTTGTACCCGCACTATCACTGTATCTTATTTCAATACATTGGAAACTGTATATACTGGTATGATAACTAGGAAAGTGAAAGAGAATATCAAAATCAAGAGACAAAGGATAAAAAGACAAACGACTCTAAAAGCAATACTTGCAAAACCATTTGGTGTAAACCAACTGAACAACTCATGGGGGGGGAGAGGGAAAAGGGGAGGGGAGAGGGGGGGTTGAGGGAGTAGGTAACAAATAGTACAAGAAATGTACCCAAGGCCTAACGTATGAAACTGTAACCTCTCTGTACATCACCTTGACAATAAATAAGAAAAAAAAATTAAACAGAAAAGAATACATAATTGTAATAATGCATATATTTATAATAAATGTTATAGATTAAGAATTTAATATACTGATTACTTCACATAATTATAGCATTTTGTTGTGTTGGCTCTTAAAATCTACTCTGTAAGCAACTTTTTGACACATATTATCTGTTGTAAACTATAGTTACCTCTCATACATTTTTAAGTCTTGGTTCACAAAATTCAAAGAAAATCCCTTCAGATAAATGTAAACAATATGAACATTTTTATCTTCATCTACATATCAGTTGAGAGTAATTTTACAAGTTAATTTATGACCCCATTTCCTGCCTCCAGGTTTCCATGCATCCTGCACACTGCATTTTACTATTAGTGCTGTTTGCTGACCCGTTCTGTGGCATTCCACTGGAAAGCTGCTTAGGAAATTGTCATTCCCTGTCCTACTTAAAATAGATTCATTCTTCAGTCCCCGATTGCCTTGTAAATGAAATGAAACATGTCTGCTTCCAGGACCGAAGTTGAGAAAGCGATAATAGGCACTATTGCATTTAAAGACCTGTAGAATTATATACCAGACGGATAAACTGAAAGAAATTAAGGCCTACAGGAAACAACAGTATCTTTTTTCTTACATACAAACAAGTTTCTCTATTTGTAAAACTACAATTGCTTTCTCATCCACTTTTAATTTTAAAAGTACTTTTGAAAGCTATTCAATTAAAAAGAAACATTTTTTTCTGTTTCCGTTCCTTTTTTTGTTTGTTTGTTTGCCCTTAAGAATTGGTTTCATGATCTCACAAACACTACATTTCCAAATTACAATTGATGGGTCTCATTCCAAATTCCTAGAGTTTTATGTTAGCAGCATTTATTTAAATGTAAATGAAATATATTACTAAACATTGTACGTGATATAGCAGTTTCTTCATCTACATAATTATGAAAATATGATCTATTGGCCTTTTCAAAATACTTTATATTTATGTCATGATATCTTCAGATCATATATTCACAGGAGTATTTGTTTCTTCCTTTCCTTCTTTCCTTCTTTCCTTCTTACCTTCTTTCCTTTCCTTTCCTTTCCTTTCCTTTCCTTTCCTTTCCTTTCCTTTCCTTTCCTTTCCTTTCCCTTCCCTTCCCTTCCCTTCCCTTCCCTTCCTTCCCTTCCCTTCCTTTCTTTTTCCTTTCCTTTCCTTTTCTTTTCCTTTCCTTTCCTCTCTCTTTTCCTCTCCTCTCCTCTCCTCTCCTCTCCTCTCCTCTCCTCTCCTCTCCTCTCCTCTCCTCTCCCCTCCTCTCCTCTCCTCTCCTTTCTTTTCCTTTTCTTTCTTTCCTTCCTTCTCTTCTTTCCTTTCCTCCCTTCCTCCCTTCCTTCCTACCTCTCTTCCCCTTCATTTCTTCCTTTCCTATCTTTTTCTTTCTTCCTTGCTTCCTTTGTTTCTTTCATTCATTCTTTATTTCTTTTTTATCTTTTTTCTTTCTTTGTGGATTTGTGCTAGATAGTCCATGTAAACATTTGAGTCATGCACTTATACACTTTTGCTTTCATTATTCTTTGGAGTTTCTTACAAAGGATTCAGAGGTGTGCTATTTAAATAAAATGAAGCTCATTTTTATAAGTAGCCAGTTTTAAAGCCAGACATGGTATGAGAGTTAGCTGTCTTAATCAGACATGATTTTTCACTCTGTTTAATTGGACCTTTCTACATTGATATCTCTAAGCATTACCATCTATTTAAAAACCTTAGAATAAAACATCTGAACTAAATTTCAGTAATCTTGCTCAATGCATAGCATAGCTGTTTCCTTTCCTATAAAATCCTTCTTTTCTTATGTTAATTCAAAGTATTGAGCAACAATTCATCAACTTGGTTAAGTGTTTCAGTTATGTAACTTAACTTCAGCTTTGTGTGTAACCCTCAATGGTTCATAGTAATTTTCCCCTTCTTACTATTGGTTTCAAGCTGCCACTGACATGCAATTAAGAATAATAGCATTTTTTGAATGCCAGATTTAACTGCCCAGTAAATTAGTTCTAGTCAAACACATTCTTTTTCTACTCAGTTTGCTTTATGTTCTTTGAAATTATGAGAAACAACCAGAAAAATCTCCACAAGTAATCTGGCAATTTTCACTGTTTCTTTTTCTTTTAATAATTTTCTTCTCTTGAATAGCAAATGGAATATGCTGACTGGAATGGTCATGTTTGTTACTCAGCCACATATGCCTGTATATCTGTCACGTATCTAGACCTTGCCAGATGTCTGCAAGTCGTGCCAACCATAGCCCTTCTCACTTTTTTGCCTTGATACCATGCTTGTTTTAGTCCATTTTATACTTAATTTTTATAATTAGGAGTGAGTTTTCTTATCAATATGCCAAAATTATTTAAGAAACATAACTTACACTTATTATAAGGTCACTATTTCTACCAAGGAAAGGTTATGAAAAGATGTCAGCCACAATTTCAGTCCAGCCATGATGCCCTTCATCTCTGCACATTTGTGCAAGCATACATTTAGATAGGTTCCAAACCTTGCAGAGGTTTGTCCAGAGTGAACATAATTTTTGTTTAACTCACTATTCCTCAGAGAATATAACCTCACCTTAGACTTTACACATAATAGGCACTTAATAAATGTTTGCTGGGTAATGTCATGTAGAACAAATATTATGTATGATAGTGAAATAATCGCAATGATTTTTGTATTTTTTTCAGTAATTCACATGTGGATTTTCTGACTGAGGCTTCTTGTTAAAATAAAAACACATGGAAACACATGAAGCATTACATAAATTAACTTACATTTATTGCAATAATTTGGTTATGCAAATACAGTTCCACATAATGCCTGCTATTGATCCTGGCAATCACATTTTTGGATGATGATATAGAGAGGAGATTGTCTGTTATTGTGAATCTTACAATGGAGTTGTGGAGTCAGTCTCTATGATAAAATGGTATATGTGAAAACAAAGAGATCTGTGGAAAGCACAACTACATAAACCAACAAACACAGCTGCTGTTCTGCTTGGTTTTGTATAGCATTTGTATTATTAGTGGTTTTCGCAGAAATAAAACCACAATCTACTTTGCATTTCTCTAAATATTTATCTGGAATTAGAACTACAGCCCAAGGAAAACAAGACTTCTCATTATTTCCACTGCCTCATTCTCCAACTCCCGCCCTCTCCTAGTATGAATACACAGACACAATTATGAAATGTCCCTTGGTAATATATTACATTAAAATAATAGAATAATCTCAGGGTTAGAATGGGTTCCATATGCACTAGCAAACCAAACCAATGTACAAGAATAAGGATACCTCATGTCAAGATTAAGAAAAATAGCCAAGAAAATAAGTATGACATTGGTTATCAAAGTTGCCTTAGTCATATATTAAGCAAATAGTTACTGAGGACAAATGTATACAAGGCAATATTTGAGATTGATGCTTGTGATAGATATAAAATTAATTCCCTATAGTCATGTTGTTTTCCTCCTTAGTATCAAGTGACAGACAGATAGTAGATCAAAGAGAAACTAGAAGGAAAACAGGGGTTCAGAGGAGCTGGCAGAGAAATGAAATGGTGCAACCTTGGTATGGATGATGGTAGTTTGGACCTTACAGGAGCACTTGAGAAAAGAGAGTTATTCAGATCAGGAAGGATATTTAAGTTAGAATTCATCTGATTGTATAATCGCGTTTTAATGAAAACTGAGGAAAAGTGAAAAAAATCAAGAATAATGTCTACGTATTATGCCAATCTACCAGAAGAATGAAACTCTACTAAAAAAAGTACAAATTTGATAAGCAGCATAGAAAATTGATGAATAATAAATCTGAGTTTAGTGACATTTGTTGTGAGATGCCTAGTAGACATTGCAGAAAAGACTGATTACCCATCCTCCTTTTCTATCCTCCCCTTTCTCTCCATCCTCCCACTCCTGCTCTTTCTCCCTTCTCCCTTCTACTCTTTTTCTTTTTTTCTCCATCTTTCTTCTTCCTCCTCATTCTCTTTCCTTTCAAAATTCCCAGTGCTGACAGGGTCAAAAACAGAGGTTAGGCAGTTGCTGAAAAGAGGAGATCAGAAAAGAAAACAGTTGTGTTCACTTCATTCAGTGTCTTTCTTCTTACCAAGAGATGGTTGGAAAGAGAAGATTGAAATACTGTTTGCTTGAATTGAGGCCCAGAATTGTGATTACAATTATGACTTGAGCTTGAACAGGGAAAGAATGACAGACTGTCACTCTAAAGCAAGGAGGGTGAGGTCAGTAGTGGCTGTGTCTGCCTGTAATCCCAGTATTTGGGAGGGAGAGGCAGGTAGAGGATCATGAGAGTTTTGGGGCAGCCTGTGCTATAGGTTTAAGCTGAATCTCAGAGGAAAAGGAGAATAAAGGAAGAATGGAAGACAAAACTACAAATTTCTTTCTTCAAAAAAATATTCAGTATGGAAGTTTTTTGTATTTTGATCCATATATCTAACTTCCTTTTTATCTACGTCAGTGTTATTAAAAACAGTGGGATATTACTTATACTCACTACAGCAGGATCAAAGATAAAGCCCTCTGAAATGTCTTAACTCGCTTGAGTTGAAAGGCAATCAAGGAAATACCTTATTGTCTTTCATGTATTTACCCTGGATAAGGTTATACAATTATATTTCATCAAAATGTTTAATTTTGTCTCCTTATTCAAGGCATTTTCAACATTGTTGATCTCCTTAATCCTAATGTACACTGAGCAAAACTTCTCCCAGTAAGCAAAAAGATAGTATCAACCCTGCTTTGGCTGAGGTGGTTTTATGCTAAGCTTCAATTTTCTGAATAATAAAACAACATTAGTTTCATATTCTCTGTCCCCATGGATGAGGATATTTATGTTTCTGAGCCTCTGCCAATATCAGTAAAATTATTTTAAAAAAAACATAGATCTATGTTTAAAGGTAAAGCATGTTTTGAGATTGTTTTCCCCAAGCATAAACATTTTTTGCCAATGTGACACTGCAGCACTAGATTAAATAACTATTTTATTGAACTGTCCCATGCCAGATATATTTCACAGTTCATAATCATGCCTTACTTTTTCAGACAAGAGGCAATATATAGGATGGAATTATAATGAACGATGATATTGAAGGTACACAAGTTAAGAAATAAATAAGTTACTGCTATTGAAAAAATGCAAATCAGTACAAGACTCTCTTGAATATTTTTTCTTGTTTTAATCAAGGGGACATGGTAGATTTTAAAGTGTTTATTGTGCTATAATGATCAATCATTTGAATTTTAGAATACAAATGATGTCTCTAGCAATGTTTGCTATTAGATGATTGTAATCGCTGATACTGTCACAGAAGACTTAAAAGCAAAAAGAAACATTTATCAGAAGCAGAAAAAACTCCAAGTATAGGTATATCTTTACAAGACACTGTTGAAAATGAACTTTACATGTTGAGGGGAAAGTAGGAGACAGGGATTTAAAGAGGAAGGTAAATGAGGGAGGGGATTAGCAATGTTCCACAAGAAATGGACTCATTACCTTATGTAACTATAACCCCTCTGCACATCACCTTTACAACAAAATAAAATTAATTTAAAAACTTAGAAGGATTTGGAAATTTTATTGAAATACATCATGGAGAAAATAATACAAAATAAATTAGTATGACCACACATAATAGCATATGACTGCAATCCAAGGCCTGCATAGGTGAATCAAAAGGATGATGTGTTCTAGACCAGGCAGGGGACTATTAAAGAGACCTTGTACAACAAACAAATGAAAAAATGAAGAGAATATTAGGAACATAGGTTTCTACATACTTATTGCATGTTATGCATACAGCAGGATATAGAAGCATCATAGAATTATTAGTAATTGCTTTCAAATGACATGAGTAGTTGACTGGAAGAAAATCAGGGATACTAGTGAAGAGAAAAATATGTTTATGCATAAAATTAATCATTGCTGATTGCATCAATGCAGTCAATTAATGGCTTGAATACATCTTTCAACCTTCACCCTCAACTGTTCAGTCTTCTCTCCTACTTCCTCTGAGACAGGATTTGGGTATGTAGGTTTATTTATGTAGTGTGTGTATGTGTGTATGTGTGTGAGAGAGAGACAGAGAGAGAGAGAGAGAGAGAGAGAGAGCACATGTGCCCAGTCCTGGAGCTTGAACTCAGAGCCTTTGTGCTAACTCTGAGCTTTTTTGCTCAAAACTAGTGCTCAACAGCTCCACTTCCAGCTTTCCTTGTGGTTAAATTGATATGAGTCTAATGCCCCAGCTGGCTCCAAAGCATGATCCTTAAATCTCAGCTTTTTGAGTTGCTAGCATTATAGGTGTGAGCCACCTGTGCCAGACCTCTGTGATGGTCTTGTGATGTATATTAGCCAGCATAATATGTTAATGCACAGTATGAAAGAAATATTGGTTTGGATTTGAGTTTTCACCCTTCTACATACTCTGAAACTTGAAATCTAACCTGTAAAAAAAATCTCAGGGACAAACTCCTGAAAGAACACCAAAAGATCAAGTGTAACAGAGACAGATCATTTGATCCGGGGTCCTTCTATGTCATTCAAACCCCAGCCGACCTACAGGCTGCCCACAGATGCATTAGTACATCATACAATGGAGACCAACCACATTATTAAATCAACCCATCAATCCACTCAATTGTTACCATAATCATGAAAAGAAAGGCCATGACTGGTTTTTATGTTGTCAATAAGTCTGGTTTAATAATAGATGGTGTGTTGTGACCATGTAATTTAGCATTAATTTCAGGAGTTTCAGGAGTGCAAGGGACTACTGTCAATCATTAGGATAGAAAAATAGGCATAAGTTGGCATTATCAAAGTTGTCTAAGTTAAAAGAATTGCTCGTTGTGATCTATAAGCTTTGTCCATAGGAGGAAGGAGTATAAAACATTTAGATGGAAAATATAAGGGAGACACAAAATGTGTCAACAAATAATGACATATATAATCTCACCTAAAGACATTGATTTTTTTAGTGGTTTAGTCTACCACCAAAACTCAGACCTCATGCTCAATTCCTTTACTGCCTACTGGTGTTTCTCTTCTCTCCCTTCCCACTATTATGGTAAAACATGAAATTATTATAAGTGCAATTACTATAATATTTATCAGGAGAATATCCAGTAACATGTGTAACCTGAAAAAGAAGCAAAAATATACTTCCTCAGAGAAAGTCGTAGAAATTTATTCAGCAAGAATCAAATATAAAATTAGAAAAATCCATTTTTCTTACCCTTCAATATGATCTAATTTCTCTATCATTATACTGTTCTTTGTAATGTTGGATTCTTTCCTCTTTCTGAAGAAGCAACATTAACATGATGAATCTTTCTACATTTATTTTAATGTAAATTTCAGACTAATTATCTCTGCATATCCCTTGCTTTAAAATGAAACTTCAGGATCATCTACATTGGTAGTTGGTATGGATTTGAAGATTTTTCTTTACTATTACTATTGCTGTTGTTTTTATTGCTATTATCCTGAAATAGCTGTAGAAAGAGGAGTCAATTCAACATGTCAGTCTGAGTGCAGGCCATTCTGATAAAATGCTTTTAAACATCAGTGCATTACCATTATTTTTGTTTTTTGTATAGAAATTCAAAATATTCTGTTCCTTACAAATCACTTCTATAGAAGTTGAGTAGAAAGCTTATAGTTTTATCGATATTTCTGTTTGCCTTATAAACAACGAATAATTGTTTCCTTTCTAGAGTATAATAGAATAATAGGAAATTTGCAAAGAATAATAAACAGAACCTCGACTTAGCTGCTATCATTGAACGACCAAAAGCATCAAGAATAAACTGGATGTCAGACAAAGTGAAAGTATTGTTAACTTTCAGCAGCTGAAATGAAAAGATTTCATCTACTAAAATATTTTGCAATGACTTTTCAGAAAGATGGCTTGTATTGATAGATAATACTTTATTGCCTACACATCACACAGCTTATTGTTACTGATAGGATTTCTCATTTTTAATGTCTGGTGAAAAGACTATGCCTAAATTTAAATTTTAAATTAATTTCTAATAAAGCTTAAATAACTCAAGTAATTATGCACACACACATACACATACACACACATATGAGACAGAAGAGTGTTTCAAAAATCCTGTATGTAATAGGAATATGTGTGATTGGGTAGTTTCTCAATATGTTTAATTTCTAGGGCTGCACATCATTTAAGATTTCTAATTGAATCTGGCTTTGGTGACATATCTGTAATGTTGGAAATTTAAGAGGCTGAGAATAGGAAGATCAACACAGAGCTCAGCCTGGGCACTAAAGTGAATGGCACTCCATCTGCATAGATAGAAAGTCGTAAGTGGCCAGCTCCTGTGATCCCAGAAACTGCAAGAAGCCTAAACTTTCTGGCTTGGTAGTCAGGTACATAGCAGGCAGAAAGCACAGCTATCTCTAAACTAATCAGCAAAAGCCTAGGGCTAGAGTATGGTTTGAGTGGTAGAGTGCCAGTATACCAAGTATAGGGCATGAATTCAAAACTTGGTGTGTGTTTTTTTGGGGGGTAAATGACTTCTCACTGAGAGACACTTCACTTTCAGCCAGAGTCAAGCATCTATTTTTTTTCTCTTAGGAGTTACAAAGTAACATACCACATGTCAATCATTTTCTGGAGTAAATTAAATATATGAATAACACAATTAACTTTTCATTGGGCTATCATGAAAAGTAAGATATAGGTCAAATAAAACTCTTTACACTGTGCCAAACACATATGAAGTCATTAAGTCCTAATTAGTCAAAATATTATCTATTGTTATTTGGGTGAATTCTTGAGATTTTGAACTTAAGCTAGCTAGGAAGCCCTTTTCTAGTTAAGAAATGACTTCATCCCTTTAGTTTGTTTTTACTTTGTTTGTTTTAGTTTATTTTTCAGGTACACTGTGGCACATTTGCCTAGACCAACTTGAACCATGATCCTCCTATATTCACCTCCAAGTAGCTGGGATTGCAGGCATGCACCACCATACCATGCCTTTAGTCAAGATACGGTTTCCATGACATTTTGCCAAAGTTAGGCTATAATTATTCTGCTTTTATCTCTGAAGTAGTTGGGATTACATAAATGTACAACTATAATTGGATCATGAGTTATTTAATAATGTAGCCTTAATAAAGCACATAAATTCATTATGAACCTAGCTTAATATTCATAAAATAAAGATTTTATCAGATATTTTTGTTTGCATACAGAACAAGATAGTATTTTATTTAAGAGATTATTCTTTTCATCTCTCTTTACATGTAAATTTTCTCTACAGATAATAATTAGTCAATGATTTCTACATGGATTTATCTTTTAAATGAGTGGAATTCCAGGTTATAGTAAAAGCAATTACATGACTCATTTGCATATAAATAAGTATTTTCTATGATTTTGTTTTTCTTGAAAGAAAAATGTTTTTCATATTGAATAACCTCATTATTAATAGTGAGCAAGAGACCAGGTATCTAATAACTCACAACTCAAAAATTTTACTCCAATGACCATGTTTTGTTTGTCCCTTCAGAATAGCCTATACATAAAACTTAGCTTGGAAAAAGCATGAAATCGGTTATATATACTTCTAGTGGGCTATTTTGGTCATTATATGTCCTAGGAACAACTGGTTATAGATTTATAATTCACCTTTAAAAATGTTGAAGCTAAGGGACAGAATGGAAATTAAATGTTGAGACATACACACTTTAACAAGACTTAAATATTGAAATGGGACTTAGAGCTATAGCTTGGAGGAAATAAGGAAAAAAGAAAAAAGAAATAATTGGCTCTCTGTCTTATTTGTACAGCAGCAAAGAAACAAACTTCTGCATACTGGACCAAAATGGAACCTTTCTATATTCCCAAATGCTAAAAATTTTTGGCCTAGAGACTACTGCAGTGAGAGAGAGAGAGAGAGAGAGAGAGAGAGAGAGAGAGAGAGAGAGAGAGAGAGAGAGAGAGAGAGAGAGAGAAATTAGATTTAGGAGGTGGATGGCAGAGCAGAGATCTCCATGGAGATTAATAGTATGTGATTTGTACAATGCTTTCAAACTAGGTTGAGGTTACAAATTTAATGATACTTAATTATAGAGTATGAGCAAACTTAGTTCTAAACTGAAAATATTTAGAAGAAAAGATCTATAGAAAATAAAAACTGCATTATAAGTAGCATACAGAGATGTACTGAATAATTTATTGCTTCAAAATGTACATGTTAAAATCATATAAAGAAGTGGAGTCTCTTAGAAGAAATTCTACCACGAGTGGGGACCTTGCAATAGAGATCTCAGAGATTTCTAATCTCAGAGTACTCTCATGCAATTTCCACATGGGAGGCTACCATAAGGAGTCAGAATTCAGCTAGCATGTAGCAGACCCTCTTGTTTTTAAACCAGACAATGTATGGCACTTTGTGCTAGCAGTCCAAAGTAAGACAAATACCTACATGGTACATGTGGAGAATATCCCAATCATGTTTCACGGAGTTAAGAGATAGTGACTGTTTTCCAGCAGATCATTCTGACTGGAGAAAATTCTCCCTAGTGTGCCCACATGTCATATAACATTTTGTCCTGGACTGTCTTTTCCTGGCTGGTTATCTACTAAGCAACTTGAAAGAATAGAGATTCCAGCATGTCCCTGGGAAGAATTGCTTTCTAAACAGATTGATATTGTAAACTCCTCAGGGGGCAAAAGTTGGGCAAATTTGCTTATAACTGATATAATAAGATAGGAAAAAACCCTAAATTCAGTCACCAGCACCTCCCTGGCTCAATCCACATGAACTCCATGAGCTTACATAATGGAATCCCAGAACATCTATTGTATCATGAACAGTAAAGTTCTTTGTTTCTGTTCCAGAGTCTGGGATTATTTTCTATCATCTAGGAAGCTGTGGAAAGCTGATTCTTAATTGAGAATTATGGTACAATCTCACATGTTTCATCATTTTAATGCTGTATGGAGAGAAATACAGACAATGTGAACCATCTCTTGAAAACAATCATATTTAGAAAAAATCAAATTTCTGATATTTTTCAAAAGAAAACTATTACTAATACAAACCTTAAAATAATCATAGCAATAACGATGGCCATAGTAGACTTATCTGGTTCTATGATACCATACCACGTCTGCATGTTTATCTAAGTAAAATCATTTTATCTACAACACTTTTAATTATTTTATTTTATAGAGAAATGTAGGAAAGTGTGAAAACTATTTTGACACAATCAGAGGAAAATCTCCAAAGAACATTTCTGTACAGCAGAGAATAATGAAACACTTGGACATCAGTATGTAGATTTTGGATATAAAATAGTATTCTTCTCCTTTGCGTCTTCAAAAAGATAAATTTTCCCCCAATCATTCTCATTTTTCTAGTCTAGAAAATTGTCAATCAATTCTCATTTTATTATTATTTTTGCTTGAGATCCTCAACCCAGATTTGGGAACAATCTCCACTTCTTTTTTTTTTTTTTTTTTTTTGCCAGTCCTGGGCCTTGGACTCAGGGCCTGAGCACTGTCCCTGGCTTCTTCCCGCTCAAGGCTAGCACTATGCCGCTTGAGCCACAGCACCGCTTCTGGCCGTTTTCTGTATATGTGGTGCTGGGGAATCGAACCTAGGGCCTCGTGTATCCGAGGCAGGCACTCTTGCCACTAGGCCATATCCCCAGCCCCAATCTCCACTTCTAGGAATCTATAGTCACGCCATCACAATCATGCCCAGGAAATTCAGCAGTGTTTACACGGGACCATAATCTCCGTTCAACTCAACCTTTTTTTCCAGTGGAAGATTCCTGAAAATTCCAGTACTCAGGCTTACTGAGTTGTACAGAGAAACCCAGCAAAGTGAATCTTTTCCATGGGTCTTATTTGTCTTGTTCACCTAGCCTAGAATATTCAGAAGCCAGCTGTATGAGATTATTACACTGTCCCAGCCATAAAACCTAACCTCTCACTGAGCTATAGGGAAAATCTTCAGGAAATTTTTTTTAAAGATAAAACTGTCAAAAAAAATAAAAAAAGAAAACCTTTAGAAGTGATTCCTTATTTCATAGCATATGTCAGTTGATAGAGACTTCTTTCTATGCTTCAAAACACTGAGTATGAAGGCAGTGTCACAAGTTTTACTGAATTAAATTCAGCTTTCTCTAAGTTTAAAATGAAAAGGCATTAATAAATACTGAGTTGCCTGTGTCAAGTCTGCCTGGGAGAGATTTTAATAAATTACATTTTGTGCTACAATCTCAGCATTGAGCTGCCACAGTTATGATTAATAGAGAAGCATTCATATAAAAGAACAACAGTTCTGAAAGAAAAAGATTTTGTCATACATTGCTTTTATGTTGATACTGAAAGGAAGTGCAAAATATTGCTGTAACAAATGCAGTAAAATCACTGAACAGGAGGAAAAGAGTAAGTTTTCTTGGATTATGCTTTAAATCAATTCTGTGTCAGCACAATGTACTGGTAATAATTGTCACTAAAATTTGAAAATAATTTACAAGGGGAGTGAGTTCAATCACTATTGATTTGATTGATATGACTTTGATATTCATAAAAGCTCAAGTGCAAAATTGGAAATTAAAGTTATATATTATTAGAAGTCCAAAATAAGATAGACATTAAGTCTACCAGAGGATTCAAAAATTTAAAATTTCATAATGAATTTTGATAGTAACATTAAAGTACATTTAAACTTATTATGTAGTTATTTTTTAATAATTCAATGATTTTTTAAATCACTTTCTCAATAGTTATAAATCTTTATAAAATCAAAACAAGCTGTCCAATATAATGTTGAAATGCATTTGCTCAGTAGCTGATATCAAGATTCTCCTTTGAATGAGTATTGTACAGAAAAATATTGAAGGAAGGAAAGTTCGGTGTTGCATTTTGAGCTCATGGGACCTGATGAGCCATGAAGCAGGAAAAGTACTCTGTGTTATACACAAGCAGAAATAGGAAAGCTGAGAAATGGAGGTAGGATAAGCGAGGTACAGTTATCAGTTATTGCAGTGGTCCAGCAAGGTTTGAGTTACATAAATGGCTAATAACATTTTAGCCGGACACTCAGCATTGTTCTTGGAGTTGATTACAAAAAGGAAATTTTCTGGGAAATCTGCTAGATCCATTTCCTTTGTATAAATTATCAAAGAGATTAGTCATTTTTAATCCTTTAATTTGGCTTATTTATTATCATGTCAAGGAGTTAACTTCACCATGGATCAGAATTGACTGTAGTACCTTCAGATAAAATACTATCATATAGTGCCAGAGTTCCTGATACAATAAATCTAGAATTTATGCCACATGTTATGGAACCATATATTGAGAATGGATACTCGGAAAACATAAGCAAAAATAGGTTTAATGTTTATCCTTTTACTTCTAGTCAGCCCAATTTCTTTCACAATAGTCTCCTAATTGATTTCCCAATGCATCTACCTTTGGCTCCACAACATACAACACATTCTTTACACAAGTTGTTTTTCAAAATACACAAGTCAGAATGCATAAATGTAACTTTCTTGGAAATATCTCCTCTGGCCACTTTGTATTAAGTAAAATTAGCTCCTTTTACTTGAACCCTACTGCTCCAAATAGGCCACTTTAATTGAGAATAATATACCATGTTATTTTACTTTGTTGACCAGTAGCAAGTTGATCATGGCACATTAGATTTATGACATAAGTGATGTGGTCTCTCCTGATTCGGTTACTGCCTTTGGATAAGGCAGTGACCACACAATATACTTCACTAAAGTTATTGGGAGAATAAATAAAAGGGTAGAAGAGAAATAAAACAAACCTTAAACTATCATAATTCCCTGGGATAAGAAATCAAGAGGGAAAATAATGAGATTTTTGTCTTTCTTCTATTGCTCCTGGGAATTTTAATGACTGTTGAGGATTTGAATTTTCATGAGTGATTAAATCAATCATCAATTAAAGCAATACCTGAGTTAATCAGATATTAAATAAATATTCCCTAGAGCTGAAGGGAAGGGTGACTCCGACTCCAGAAACAAATTGCATATTAGCAAATTAGTCCCTTCATTAGCATCATGGTTCAGAGAGAGTACTATAAGACAGCAATGAATGTAATTAAAAATTTATTTTGCACTACATGTATAGCTTAAGAAACTGGTATAGCAAAATGACTTCTTGACAAATTGATTGGCTTCCTAAACCTACAAATATCTTAGAATGATATCCACTATCTGAAAAATGTTTGTATTTATGTCTTAAAAAGGAAAACATGTGCGGGTAGATTTTGAGTCGGATTAGATAGATTAACAAATAATTTGAATCTGCATATGAGGTATGACAGAAGACACAGTAATGGAAACCAAATTACACTTTCCCAATGCAGTGGATGTTACATTCTAAGAAGTATGTGTGCAGGTGTAGGTTTTAGTACTATTTTGTTTACTATTCTTGTTTTTATTGTAAACTTGCAGAAATTTGTAGTGTAAAAATGAATTTTCCTTTCTTCATTACTTCTTTCTTTTTCTTTCCTTATTTCCTTTCTTCTTTCCTCTCTCTTCTTTCTTCTTTTGCTATGTCTTTCCTTTCTTTCATCTATCTATCTTCCTGTCTGTCTTTTTGGGGGTGATTTGTGAAAAAGTCATATAGTATTATCCCAAGCTTACCACACTCTGACTCCATCTTCCTTAGAAGGTATGAGGTACAATACCCGACCTAGAATTCTAGTATTTCTCTTTTGTTTATATTATTACTTCTGTTATTTTTCAGCTTTGTGGCTGTAGGCCTTATGCTTATTAATTATTCAGATTTCTCATTTATAAAATAAGCAAGAAGCTCATGTCAAAAGTTTGCTTTAGGAAGTGATTGAGTCATCACACACAAGAGCATCTGATGCATGTTAAATTCTCCATATATGTTGGTTGCTATAATTTTAGAATTTTGTCATTATTTACATTACTCATCAGGATACTTTCCTGTGTTAAATTGCTTACCACCCACCACAAGCTATATTTGGCAAAGTGAAAAGAAGAAGATGAAAAATAATAAGAAATTGTAGGATGAATGAGAACAATGTTTCCACAATGCTGAAATCTTCAGCCAGTATGTGGGAGTTTATCTGACTGGAACATAAGGGCTATGAATAGGTCCCAGCTGGCTCTGGCAGAAAGTGGTTTTGGAAAATGAAGTTGTCTGGCATCAAATCCCTGATTATAGGCACAGGGAAGTGGGACAAAAATGACAATTTCTTCAGCACCTGTTACATGTCAGACAAACTCACTCATGTTGTCTTACGCTAGATTATCAATAGTACTATTTTTATAGCATCTGAAGATAAAGTAGGTAACTTTACATTGCAAAACTTGAAGTCATAGAATACAATCTCAAATTTGTCAAAGTCTAAAGCTAAAATTCTCTTCACTCATATTTTCTTTATGAAGGCAATCATCAATCAATCAGGAATTTCTGAAATATGTGAATTATGTTATCTGCCATGTGGTGAGTGCCCTCATTTCATTTCCAAATGGAAACTACCTCTTGGAACTGTGTTTTTCTACACACAAATGAGGTATTAGTGACTAGGGATAAACAGAATGTGAGAAAACTACATTGAAGGCAGTGATAGTTTCATGCTTTTAAAATTAATATCCAGGATTGACATTGTTCCCAAAGAGGGAAGAGTTTGACCCTTTATACACAAACAAATCTTCATACTTGGATAAATTATCCAAGGAAATTTTACCCTGCTTTTCATGATATTGAGGTGTAAGTTAAATTTGTAGTAACCCCAAATTATTAGATGTTGAACTATTAATGTTTAAAATATTGGATATAACTTTGCCTATTTAGAGTATCATTTTCATGGTAACATATGAGTGTCCATTTCTAGAATTCACTATGTCTCAGGGAGAGTAGAAAGTTTCTATTCTTGAGTTCAGAGGCACTACTGAAGTTACTGCTCCAAAACCATTCATTGAGAACCTCTGGGGCAGTATTATTCACTCCTTCTATGGCGGTGAGTTAAGCACCTGTCAGAAACTTGTCTCAGGCAGTACAGTAAGATAGAAGGGTAAAAGAAGAATGGTTGAGATTCATCCAAGGAAATCACATGAAGTCATGTGACTGTGAAAGTTTAGCAATATAGCTCCAAAGATAAGTAGCCATTTATGAGCCAAGCAAATTATCAGAAAGAGGAATCACCACAATACATGTGATGTTATTTGCTGCTAACTCTTTCTATCTCTTTTGAACCTTACTAAATGCTGTATCCTTTTAAAGGTTGTAATGAAAATGGAATAACCAACTTTTGTCTAGTAATCAGTTGCCGATAAGCATTAGTAAAAGACTGTTTAAATCATGGAATAAACTTGATTTTTCTCCAGGAAAAATTGATTTTACTTCCCAAATTAAATCAGATGGATTAGAAATGGCTGCATAGAGTTCTATCTCAAAACTTACTCTGATGCTAAGCAGGGGTTTAGAGGAAAAGATAACTACCTTTCAAAGGTAATGAAAAAAGAACACCAAGTTCTGTATAGTGTCATATTCTTGGTTGTTAATTATATTTGTAATTTTTTTTCATATTTTATATGAAAATGTTTATGCTGCTATAAATTTGCTAACAGTTTATGCTATTAATTATGATCATGAAACTATCTTCCTGACATATCATGTAATTGAATATTGATTGAATAACCTTATAAATAGCAGTTGACAACCTGTTAACTCCATGAGTACATTCTACTGAGGAAATACAACCTTATGTCCTTTGATTTCCCTTTGACATATCATCATTGCTACACTGTCATTTTGATAGGTTATTAAAATGAATTTGCACAATAATTATAATCAGCTATATTTATGATTAAATGATTTTTTTAGTTTCTGGCTTTATTAGGTTTTCATTAAGATCATTTTTATCAAATTATATATGCTAAATCTAACCTATATTTTTCTTTTTTTCTCTTTTAATTTATTTTTTTGTCAAGGTGATGTACAGAGGGGTTATAGTTACATGTAAAGTAGTGAGTATATTACTTGTCATACTTGTTATCCTCTCCCTCATTTTTCTCCCACCTTCCCTTCCCCCATCGAGTCCTTAATGTACTATGTGAATTTTTTTCTTTTTCTTTCCAATGGTTTATCTCCTGTTGTTACCATATTTGATTTTGGTACCAGGGTATTGTATAAACATTTATTTGAATTAGGGAAGGGGAACATCAAAATGGTGAAACAATGCAATGGCAATACTCACAAGACAGTATGTTGGAGAATAATTAAATGATATTGGGTTATATACTACCCTCAAAACAAACACTTTGAAAACCCAGGAAACACAAAAGTGAGAAGGAAATTTCTCTAAAGGTCTATGTATTCACATTCTATTTCTGTATAACAAATTTATAATGTCACAAATTTAATCTAAAAACAAAACACATGCATTATCTAATTCTTTTTCTGGATCCTGTGGCTGACAGGAATCCTTGCTGAATAAGAAGCAGTATCCAATGATGGAAGCATGACATTGGAGATTGCTTGGCTGTGTGTAGATTCATTTTCTTGTAATTTTTATGGTAAGGAACTCTTTGTCTTGTTTAGTGAGGATAGGGTTTCTATCACACTCAGGCAATGTTTACAGTTATGCACCATATAGCCTTCACATTAAGACTTCTTGCTCAAAATTAGCAGGAGAATCTCTAAATAACTTCCTTCTGAAAATGATCTATCCTTTTAAAGATCTCATCTGATTTGACCAAATGTAACCAAAATAATCTCATTTTGATTAACTCCAGGACAGTTCTTTGGGGACTTTATGTTACTATTGCAAATCCCTGAGTTTTGCTATATAGCCTAATCGAATCAGAAGGATGAAATCCACAATAATTCCAGTTCCTCTCATCTTCAAGGGAAAGCAATTAAACAAGGTGCGTTTAGTAAGAAGGGAGGATGTTGGAAATCACCTTAGAATTCTACTCACTACACCCTACTAATTATAAATTTTTTAACTTTATGTACATTTACATTACAGAATGCTACACATTGCTTATGAAACTTAAGAAAATCTGAAAAGTATAAAAAAGCAAGATAAACATTTTTGTGTGTTGTACTAGCTAAATGCAACTATTATCAACATTTTGATAAGTGATGTCTACTTTATTGTGTATTATATACGAATATATGTATATATGTATACATATATATGCTTTACCTCTTCAGCCTCGTTTAATTTTCAATTTCCTATCTCAATTTTTACTTGATATATGAGGAATACTTTCCCATAGTGTGCATATTCCTCTAAAACAGTTTCTAATAACTCTATAATACTAATTACATGAATTCATCATTACTTATTTACTTCTTTAGGTATATTCCCTTTACTTCCTTATCTTAATGATATTTGCCATGAAAGCCTTTATATATTCTTTGTATTTCTATGTTAATTACTTTTTACTTCCCTTTATTCAGTCAGATAAAACTTCTGGTATCATATACTAATGACCATAATTTTTCATGAGCATTCATATTTATGCTCCTTGATGGTGAATATGTCCTCCATTCAATCCTGGGCCTGACCATGGTTCTTTTGATCAATGAGAAAATAACAAACTTGATTCAAACAAAGTATAAACTTATTCTTGCGCAATCCTGCATCTTTCCTTTGCCAGTGTCACTGCTGTGAAAACACCCCATGCCAAGACTGTGAAGAAACACATTTATCAAATGAAGACCAATTGGTTTACCTGGGCTCAGAACTAGGCAGTCTCCCGGCTAGCACACATGAACACACCTGATCAATATCAACTGGGCTTAGATTATATAAAGAGAAAAACAATGCCCTCACTGATTCATAGACTCAGGGGAAAAAAATAATTCTTTCCTCAAACACTAATGTATTTTTTGGTATTGGTTAACAAGTAATAATCATTTACAAAGTCCTGGAAATAAACTTTAAAGGATAAATTCAGAAGAATTAAACATTACTACTCAAGGTATAGTTATTTAAACAAATTTGTATTTAATTTTTTCTAGAAAGCATAAAATGAAACTTGTTTTTATAGACAAAAAGCATCAGGCTCATTTGTGAGGCATAATATAAAGTTGAGCAGAAAGATAATGTAGAACACTGGACTAAGAAATACAAAGTACAGGAAGATATAAAATACTATTTGTATTGTAAATTTCAGATGCAATTTTTTTCTGATGTGACAAGACTCAAAACAACATCACATTTCTGCAAAACAGACAATAAAGTAAAAACTTTGTTATGAACTTCTGAGCAACATACCTTTCAGTGTACATTGACCTGAGGGACAACTTGAAACCACATACCAACATAAGCATCATCCATTTTTATTCCATTTAACTCAGTGAGGCAAAAAGTTGACTGCATTTTAGAAGCACTTATCAGAGTTCATTAACCACAAACACTTTTCATTGTTCTTTCTTCTCATGGTTATATAGTTAAAAACTTAGACCTACACAGCTTCAGAGGAAAAAAACAAACAAAAGAATAAAATGTATATAAACTTAAATCATATAATGGAGTAACTACTTTGTTGAACATGTATATATTTCTAGTGATGATCAAGACCTAACATATTTATAATGGCTTATGGTTTTCTAGGGATAGAGATAGAGCCCAGTGGTATTGCATTTGTGTAACATGCATGAGGACTTTTATTCAGTCCCCAACAAGATAACCAAAACTTTGTTTCTAGAATTTCAATTGAGCAGAAGGTAAAGTGTGCAAGAATAATTGGTCCTCCATGGGTATATTAAAATAAGGGGTTGCACATAAGCACAGCTTCAGAAACCAGAAGTCACATAAAAATACAAATTAGATCTTTGAGGACACATTACAACCAAAAGTGATTGTGAAAAAGTACGTGTGTATAACACCCCCAGTCTAAGTAATGGTTTTTGCCAACTATATTTTTCTATTTTCCTTATAGCTTTGAATTGGTTTAAGAATTGGGAGAGTGAACTGAAAGTCACACTGACAACTTTACCTTTTGCTTTTTGTTATGTGCCTTTAAACATATAAGTACATTTTTTCACTTTCTTCAATAAAGTAAGATGACACCAGATTCACAAGATTTAAAAGATAGAATATGTGACTGTATCTAATAGGCTGAACTTGACATTTCTTACACCTGTAAGTCCTTGTTATACTTGCTATTATTTCTTATTGTTTATTACTTCTCTGACAATTCATTTGCTCACTTTGGGACTAGATTAAATTTGATGTATAAATATTGGACATCTGTCTTAAGTGAGATATTTTGAAATTCAAATTGAATAGAAAGAATTATTAAACTTCTTTGTATGCTCAAGTTAAAGACCTTCTCAAGTACAGTAACAGTGTACATACTCAGTCATGTCCTTCAACATGGCAAAAATCTCCTAAATATAAACAAATGTGTTTATTGAATTAATCAAGAATTAGAATAATCATACATACACAACAGCTATCTTAATACACACAAATTAATACTCTTACTATCTTGAGTCACAATGGAACAATTTCTTTATAGTTAAAGAGTATTTTAGAACTACGAAAAAATGTATACCGTGTTCACAGTTGAACTGAGTTGCCTGTGATTCGAAATTTTTATCAGCCTTTGCTGCTCTAGCTGGCAGTCAGAGGGTGTTCCACTCAATGAATCCAATTAAATGGAACATTTCACATTATCACTTAAAACAGGCCGATGATCTTGTAAACTGACAATTTGGCCTGAAAGTTCACCCAGACACTACATAAAAGTTTTTAGTTACCACCACCAGATCTAAGAATACTTAGTGAAATGTAAATAGATTTACTTGAGAGGAGGACTTCGGCAACCAGAACATTAGTAGTCTAATAGGCTGTGGTTTGGAAAGAAGAAAAGGAAGTCGGGATGATGATTAGGGAAAGGGAAAGTTGAGAGAGGAATTGGTGATGCCTAGACTAGAGTGTCCAATTTGGTACTTTGCTATCAGAAATGGATAGATAGGAGAACCCAATGAGAACAAAAAAGAAAGGAGAAAGATGTGAGAAAAAAATTTCCTTATCAGATATTTGATGAAATTCTAGCTGGCTTGAAGCAAAAGAGGACAAATTGCTCATGATAATTTAACTTTTAGCTTTGTCTAACTGAAATGTATGCAACGAAGGCATGATGTCCAAATTTATGCTAAGTTGAGATATTGTTGACATTGTGTTAAATTGTCTCTCATTATTGTCATTAAATTTATGGCTTGTATATCTTCTATGTGATATATATTTCAAAAATACAGTTTATTTTCGTGTAGAAGATAGCTTTTTGAGACTAGATATTTTGTTAAGTTTCATAGAGTTTAAAGACGCGAAACCTGGAAGTGGCACTGTGGCTCAAAGTGGTAGAGTGCTAGCCTTGAGCAAAAGAGCACAGGGGCTGTGACCCTGTACCCAGGCCCTGAATTCAAGTCCCACAAATGACAAAAATAAAAATAAAGATGGAAAACCTGTGAGACTGCTAGGGGAACATTTGGACAGGATATGTAGGTATGAAAATAGGTCCCTAGATAAAGAACTACTAATGCATGGATTCTCAATAGCTTCTATGGAATGAAAAAATAATACTTTAAAATTAAATTCAACAAATAATAAAAGAGATAAGAAACAATGCAAGGTTGATATTTAAGTTGGCGCTTGCAAGGAGAAGGAACCATAAAAAAATCAAATGCATCAAGGAAATTGTTCTAGCTTGGCAGGCAATATATGATGCATTCCACACACAGACTTCATACAATCTTAAACTATTCATTGTTATTAATGCCAAGCAGTTAGTTAATTTAGGAGAAACCAGTTCTGTAATTTCATGACAATGAGATATCTTTCAAGAATATTTACTGTTATCAAAAGTCGCATTTATAAAACATTCAAGATAGCCACTTAAAAGTAGGTATTGTTCCTGTGATTTGAATATGGAAACTCAGAAAGGTAGAAGGACAGGCTGAAACATGATGGCATGGCGCACACGCTAGTAATCTCAGCTATTTGGTAGGCTGGATTAGGAGAGTTGTAATTTGAGGCAACCCAGACTTTACCTCAACTAACAACATGATCATGCTGATGCATACCAGTTATGTGATCATAGGTAGGAGGATCATGTTTCAAGGTCAGTCAAAACAATAGTGTAACTTTACAAATAATATAAAATTAGGGCTGGAGGCATGACCCATGTGGTAAATACCTTCACAGCAAAGGTTTGTTCCTGTGTTCAATCAACATTACCATACAAAGAGGAACAAAATAAATCTGACGTGACTGATTTGAACAAAAGAAACAATCTTTAAACATTTGTAACCAAATCATCTAATTCTACATTGGATGCTTTCTTTGGCTAGAATATACAATTATATATAGAAATGTCCATATTATTCAGGAATGAAAAAGCCAAGGTCCTGTGGCCCTTGAATGTAATCTTAGCTACTCCGGAAGCTGAGATTTTAGGATCACGATTAAAAGCCAGCCTGGGCAGGAAACTGTGAGACTCTGTCCCCAGGCCCTGAGTTCAAGCCCCATGACCAAAAGGGAAAAAAATTATAAATAATACACCTGAAAATTTTGAAATTTCTCTAGTATAAATATTCTAGTTGGACAAAGAAAAGAAAAGTTATATTGAGAATAAATCATTTTCAAACTCTTACAGGGATAGATTGGCTGGAAAGCCTTGAATATTTCAGAATATAATCTGGCTGACTATTTGGCACTTGAAAGAAACAGACTCAGCTAGAGATAATACCTGTACAGCACATGACCTATATAAAATATCCATAACACCAAGACAGAGCTCAAAGAAACAACAAAAGAATGGAAAAGTCGGGGAAGTCAGTCTAACTAACAGTGAGAGTAAAAATAAATATTTCTTTAAACCCAGTGAGAGAGAAGGATTCTAAAGGAGCAAGGCTATTACTTACGAACTGATTGTGTTGGTAACCACAGAACACTTGCGAGAAAAAAGCCATAGGTTAACAAGTAAAAGTCACATATTTCAAGATTTGTAGATATTAAGTCTGACTGTAGGCATATTCCAATTACTGAACAAAAGTATTACATGTTATAGAATTCTGTATAAACAGACAGCATGACCTATTTTCCTGAAGTAGTGCCCAAGGGATTTGTTGAAAGGAGATTCAAGTCTAGGTGTGACATAGGGTCACTCTGGCTTTCATGTGAGTTCCAGATTCCAGGAAAGGGCAGATTTAAGGATAGAAAAATTTCAAATGGGGATCATAATGACAAAAATCCAGGGATATGCCTTGTGCAACAAAGAAGTAAAAATTCACTTTACTGGGAAAAATCTCAGTAGTTTCCAAGATGAAAATGGTAAGAGGGAAAAGATGATCACTCAACTTGTGAAGTGCAGTCAAACTTTCCATTTCAAGTCTTTATCTCAAGTAACTTCAGCATACAATTCCTAGTAGCTTTCCCATACAAAAAACAATGTTGAAATGCCAATTATACTGATTGAACAAAATATATGACTATAGATGTAGCAGTAAGGAACATTTTTATTGGTATGGTAAAAATGTGTAAACTTTGTGAGTTGACCTTGGTTGCACCTGCAACATTCTGTCATATAAGAGACAAAAGATAATTATTCCCATTGACAGTACACTTGGAGCAACTACAAAATCAACAACTTCCTTGAGACCTCTCAATTTTCCTAAATATCTTTTTTACAGTTTTCCCTGATGGTCTACAACTGTAGAATATCTGCATCGAGTTGAGACATTTAGAGATTGATATGTTGAAAAAAATCATACAATTTGGACTTCCTGTCCATAGAAAAGTTTTCTCACAATTCATCTATGTGCATTTGTTTATTCATTTGCTGTAGTTGCTTATATTACATGATGAAGCTTAGTTTTTAATAGATACTCATTTGATTGCAAACTTAACATTTGCATGCCATAATCCTTTGCAGAAAACAAATTCACAAATATTTTTAAAAAGTGTGTATTTGGAATGCCATTAATTTATTGAATATACTTCATATGCAGTATCTCTTTCTCAGTGTGATTTATGTTCTTCAATACACTATACATTTCCCAGATAAAAGTGTCTCTTCCTACACATGTTTGTGCATATGAGAAAAACTGAATAAATACTTCATAAATGAAGAACTGTCACACACACATATATATGTAAGATTTTATTTTGTAAAGGTGATATAAGTGGAATTACAGTTACTTAAATCAGGAAATAAGCAGGTCTATTTTTTACAATGCCATCCCTCCTTTGCTCTCTCCCAGTTTCCTTCCCCATCCCCAAGTACAAGTTGTATTATAGTTCATTTTCAACACAGTGTCTAGTGAGTATTACTGCTGCATTTGTTCACTCTTTGTCCCACCATTTCTGTGCCCCTTCTTACTATGTAAAAGACAGATAAATGGAAAATAAGTTAAAAATAAAAGAAAACAAGACAGCAAGAAAGAAAAACTAATCTTGTTCCCTTTTATTGGAGTACATTTCAACAAATATTTCATATTATCAGATGCATATAGGTATTGCTAAGAATATCTTCCTTTCTTCTAACTGTACATGAATGCCTAAAGACCCTATAATAATAATTCATCATATTGAAGTTTTTTGTTGTTGTTTTTCTTTACCATCCAGTGTGTTTATTTGTAGATTTATAGGTGTCATCTAACTACTACAAATGAAGGAAATCACGCAACCTGCTTTCTCTGGTTCTGGCTTACTTCACTTAGTATAATTTTTCCAAATATTTCCATTTCCTTACAAAAGGTACAATATCATGCTACTGCTACCAGCACAACCATGTTCATTGCAGAATTACTTACCAAAATACAGATATAGAATCAAACTAGATGTCCCTCCACTGATGATTAGATCCATAAAATGCAGCATCTGTCATAAATATTTTGATGTGTTTATTTGGCAAGATCCCATTATATGACTATTTTTTAATAAAACACCATGTGGATTAAGGTAAAGTTTTCTAAAAGACATAACATATACGAACCACATTCCTTAAGAAATTTCTAATTTAGGAAAGCCACACAAATCCAAGATTACAGAAGGTGAAGAGAAGTAATTCAAAGCAAAGGCTTCTTGTGAGGTGTGTGATTTGATTTTTTAATAATGCATTCATCATAATGTGATTCTTTTTTAATTAACTGAGGAATCAAAAGAGTACATTTGAATAAATAATTTCAGAATTGAATATTACACTCTTCAGCTGACAAAGTTTCCTTTTTTAAACGTGTTCCTCTTTTCCTTTTCCGAAACTGTGTTTCAAATAGCATAGGAATGGATAATAAAGGACACCTTGGCATCATTCAAGTCATCTGGAAGGCCTACAAAATGAATCAGTGCAATCAATGGCTTGGTCCAACTAACTGAACCTGAGACTCTGACAAAAATACACCACACAATTCGAGGTGAAGTCAATGTGCTCATCATGTATCATATCTTGGCCTTTCTTAATAGATTACTTATTAATAGATTACTTATAGATTACTTTCTACTTCACATCTTTATCTTATTAAGATTTACACTTCAAGGGACAAAGTGAAGCGAAAGGCAGTTATGATAATTACATCTTCTCACCCATGATGTTTACCTTCTTTTAATTCTGGTGGACAATCTAACTCTCTGGTTTAAAAAAGTTACTACTTACAATGAGATTCAAGATAATATTTCAATGTGTAAAGTGCATGAAATTGCATGAGGAAGAGCCTGAAGGAAATAGAAATTAGAAAAGTGATTGCCTTATTGATGGAATTTCAAGTACTGAGAAATACAGAAACACTGCATGCCTTGGAATTTAAGGTACTTAAAAACAGAAATATATATGTACATATATATATACATACATATTTTCCCATCTATACCACCTATATCTACTATTTTTATATATACCACTTTTTAGCCATGTAATTGAAGCAGACACTCAGTAACTGATGTTTATTACACATACTGTAGATGAATAAATATCCAAGTTTATGTCACTAAACATACTAATATTCCGAGGAAGCCAAAATGAAGAGAGGAAAAGAGTAATTCTACAAACAAGCATCCATTACTTTATAGTTTTGCTCATGGCAACAAGAACAAGGAAGTACCTTGTAAGATGAACATTTGTAATGGATAGAAGCTCCTTAACATATTTTAGGTTTCAATATAATTATGGTAAATTGGAAAGATGAATTCGAAAGGCACCCAATAGACTTAACCTTCCAACATCTAAGTTTAGCAACACAGTCTGATGTGGAGAACCTTTTGCTAATGCTTATGAATGTGTGATTTTTCTGGGAGCTTCAACTTACTGTACTGCATAGCACGATCAAAGTGTTGTGGATCACTTATCACTAGCCTGAGCAGAGATCAAAATGCACAATTTGAAGTATGTAGTTTACTGAATACATATGAAGCTTGGACCAAGGCAAAAATAAGCAATCATGTCTAACCAGAAAAATCAGCAGCTCTCTGTATAATGTCCTATTATTACAAAGTATTATCTAAGACTTTGGGGTATTTGACATTATTAAATTTAAATGTTTTATCATTTTAATTTAGGTGACATTCTATTCACTCTAGTTATTATCTTCACAATTGTCTAGTTATATATAAAGGAAAATACATAGTTTCTTTGATGGCATATCAACTTTCTTACCATGTGGTATGGCAGCTGTAATTTTTCTCTTGTTCCCTGGATACTGATTTTAGCTAAGCCATTTTGCTATACTCATTGCTTTTCTTGTTAAACAATAAAAGATTTTTTTCTACAGAAAAATACAAAGAGGATAAGGGTGTATGGAGGAATTCTTTGTCATGATTTCATGCAATTTAATACTTTGTCATAATAGCATATGCAATTTATGATGCCCACACCAGGATAACTTAGATTACCTTTATAAAAGAACCTGTACAAATTTGACTATTTCCAATTTTCTTGAATTTTAATGGATATAGATTTTGCCACAAAGGCATTCCATTTGATTTGATTAGTATGTATAATCATGAACTATGTTAGTATAAAAATCACCATTTGTTCTTTTAAATAATGTATTTTTATTATCTTCAAATAGAGGTACAAAGGATTTTCAAATCAACATGTCAGTTTGTGGATATAATGCATTTTGATCAAAAGGTGTTAAAACTGTGGGTAGACTTGTGTTTGTCCATTTTTATTAGGGAAAATGTCAAAGAAACAATGTTAATTTGATAGGAAAATTAAAAAATCACAGTCAATTACATCTATATAGAAATAGTAGAAATAGTAACAAACAGAGATTGACACAATCCAATCTTGGGTGTCTACATGCAGGAGTAAATTGGAAGAAAATGCAATTGCCTCTACAGAGTACACTGACACCTACCAGATTCTAAGGAAGATGCCAATGAGCCCCAGAAGTTAGAATGCATACAAGAATGTGAACCAGGATGCCATGGTTTTTTGCAGCTTACTGAGAAGTGGAAATAACATCTTAAAATATCTATTAAGCAGAGGTCCAGCTTGGAAGCACAGAGCCAACGAAGCAACAGTAGTCTGGTTTACAGGTGTTGCAAAGTTGCAGATAACAAATGTCTTTAGCCAATAGTTCTTGGATCAGATAACAGCAAAGAATTATTTTCTACTACATATATGTTCCACTTCCTTTCACTTCATACTCTCAACTTAAGCATTTTATCGAAAGATTTCATCAACAGCCCTAGTTTGCTGCTACAGAAACTGGAATGCTTGCATTTACCTGGTTCAGTCTTGGGTGTGTATGTTTTGCATGAAAGTTAAGTGATATGATTCACTCAAAATAGCCGACATTGTGCTTCAATTTTTTAGATATGATGAAAAGCACATACAGCTTTAGATTTTCAATATTTCAAGCCAATGGGAAATAAGCAACTCTGTATTAGATAATGTATTTGCAAATATATTAGTAGTAAGTAATGTAATAGTACATAATTTTTTAACACTTTTCTGCAGATAACAATTATGCTTAGAATGATGATAAAGAATTTGACACCAAGATCAGAATATTTGGATTCATATGCATAACTTCAACAAAGAACATGGTTTCTGTTTCTTTTTTTTTTTTTCTTTTTTTTTTGGCCAGTCCTGAGGTTTGGACTCTGGGCCTGAGCACTGTCCCTGGCTTCTTTTTGCTCAAGGCTAGCACTCTGCCACTTCAGCCACAGCGCCACTTCTGGCCATTTTCTGTATATGTGGTGCTGGGGAATCAAACCCAGGGCCTCATGTATATGAGGCAGGCACTCTTGCCACTAGGCCATATCCCCAGCCCCTGTTTCTGTTTCTTTGACTAAACATTGGGAGATCCTTGAAAAGTATCTCAGGGATTCGTGAAAGGACTAGTCTTGGGAGAAAATCAGATGGTCTTAGAAGACGGCCTGATGCTGTCACTATTTATTATTTAATGTATTATAATTCACATTTTAATGTACTTATATAAGAAACATTGTTTCTGGTGTTATTCCTGTAAACTCTTACTATGCATTATCTTTTTGCTTAATGCAACTGAAAGTTCACAATCTGTTATACCTGGCAATCTACTTTCTTTTTTGCAAGCAGTCATTGCTTGAACTAAATATCTCTTGGTGTTTTGCAGTCTTTTTTTATTATTATTTTACGTAGTTGTACAAAGGATTTACCATTTAACAAAACAGTTTTGCATATAATGCATCTTCATCAATGTCACCCTTTTCAATATTCACCCATCCCTCCTCAATCCACTCCTTCCCTCACTTTCTTAATTTTGTAGGATGTGTACTGAATTGTTTGTTCATTCCTTCATTTCTTCATTTAGGTACCAGGTCTTGCTATGCTAGGCTGGCTAGGAAGACATTTACCCCGGTGGAGAGCTGTCCACCTTCCTAGCCTCCACAAGAACTGTGGCATATGCTATGTGTAAGTTCCCATATGGATGCTTGGGACTGGTTGCCCTGGTGCTTCTTTCTTCGGAATCCCGACTGGCTCCATCGACGTTGGGAACTTTGTAATGATTTTGGTTGGAGCTCATATCTAGTGCTTTAGAAGTGACCCCAGCTGAGATTCCTGACAATGGGAGCAACTGAGTATGGGAACCCCTTTGTTCACTGAATTATAAGACAATTTCATCTGCTTTATTAATCCCTTTAACTCTCTATAGGTAAATAGACAAGTGAAAAGTTTATCTGTTGCATTTAAAGGTAGATCCCCGTAACCTGAGGATTGCAGGTGTGAAACAGAGAGGTGAGAGTCAGAGAGGACACAGAATTTTTTCCACTTTAGTGAAATTGTCAAACTCCATCTGAGTTCCTTCTCTTTGCGTGGAAATGTGGAAATTGTGTCAAGACAGTAAGCTGAAGAAATTGATGGGAACATATTATGCTTTTAAGGATTTATTGTCCTCTGTAACCTGATGTCTTAAAATATCACTTTATGTGTATATTTGCATACACATATGGACTACTTCTAAAGTTGATTCAACCAGGAGGCTAGAATGAATTGCAGTTACATCATCTTGGTTAGAAGTAGAAATATCAAAGCCTTGCTTTGATTGGGGTGAAAATTCAATTTATTGAGCAAGTTTTGTCTAGTCCAGGGGATTGGATCAATAAAAATGTTTTACTCTACTTTTACGAATTAGAATTGGTCCCAAAGGCAAGTCATTTATTTTTTCTGGCTTTGACATTCTCATCTGTGGAATAAAAATATTAATATTTGATCTTTCTACTCCAAATTATTATGTGAACCCTTTAGTGGCATGGTTCACATATTTTAAATAAAATATTGAAAAGAGTTCACCTATGAGAAACATTTCTTATTTTCTATAAATAGTTCTACAAAGAAGCTGCCATTTATCAGAGCAATTTATAAATATGATGCATCTTGATCAATATTCTTACCCATCTCACCCTTACCCACTCTTTCCCTTACTATGCTTTATTTTGTAGAATATACATTAGGTTAGTGAATGCGTCCTCCCTTGCTTCTTCTCTTCATTTATCTATCTATGGCCTTTTGACTTCACTCCACCACTTTCAATTCCCAGCTTCTTGGTGTTTTAGTTTGCTAAACTTTGAGTTTGCTTTTCTGAGGAAACACACAATTTGAGTTCTCCCTTGAATCTACCATATTTCCATTAATACGTATGTATAGACTTGCATACCACCCAACATATTTGCTCACACATTTCTATTTCTAGGAAATTGATCATATAAATATTGAAGTGCACATTGGATAGAAAAGGCCCTCTTATTTCAGTCTCAGACTTAAAACATCATTCTACTTGTTAAGTAAAAATGAAAATTCATTAAGCTATCTGAATATCAATTTACTCTTCTTAGAATATTTGAACAAAAAAATTCATACACGCTTGCATATTGTAGAATGTCAATAAATGTTCCAGCTTTGGGAGTGCAAAATAAAGACAAAAAAATGCTGAAATGCATTGCATGAGTGACTGAAGACTGAAACCCTATGGAAAATATTCCCTAATAAAAGCAGGGGATGGCCAAAATGAAAGCAAATAAAAAATCAATCTGGATAACATTCTATATAAGTATTGTGAAAAATCTTCTGACTATACATTTTAAAATTAAAGGATGACTATGTCAAACAGAATCTGTCTGGAATATGGCTACTGGTTGAAGTAGGAAGGTGAGGAAAGAGGATATATTCAAAATATTTTATGTATATGTGTGAATAGATAGATAGATAATATCTATGTATAAGTATATATAGACAAATCTTGTTAAGATTGGTTTGGGAAGGTGAGGAAGTGTGAAAGATGAAAAGACTGATCAAGATACCCAGTAAGCAGATGTCAAAATAGGAAGACCTTGTACTAGTTGATGCTAATTTATTTTAAAAAAAGAAAAAGATTGTGAAAATGGACAACTCTGCACACAGTTGTTATGCATTTTATTGCTTTACTCTCGCAGCCAAAGAACTGACTTGTGTCAGCTGCAGAGACAATAGGAAAATTTTATTTTATAATTCTTTTATTGAAAACTTCAGATCTCAAAATGAGTATAATAACATTATGTTTCTCATGGGAGCACTGAGGTGCATGGTAGAGGGTTACAAAATAATCTGTATTTGGAATGTCATTGCGGCCTAAATTTAGCCTAGAAAGAGTTAAGATTAAATATGAGGGTGTAAAAATTGTATGAGAAATATTCTGTTGATTAAATAGATGTATTGTCAAAGGTTACTTCAGTTTGTTAGACTGTGTTGGCCCTCAGGCCTTGTAATCATGTCGAGAAAAAAACAAAGAACTTAATGAAATTGGATGCCTCAATAGTTACGATATGTGGGAGTTAGGTAAGCTTTAATAGTAAAAATAAAAAATATTATTTGGAGTATTATAAAATAAATGTATTCAAGATAATTAAATTCTTTTTATCATGGGGAATATGATATCATTTTACTTTCTAGCAGTTAGATAATCCTTGTTTGACATGATAAATAGAGAGGGGGTATATATCTTGTAATCTTGGTTGGAATAAAGGCTGTACTTTCTAAAATTAAAATTTAATTATTTTAAAATCCTAAATCTTTCCAGATTATAAAGTCATCTATAAAATGTAAAACTTGGAGGGGCTGGGAATAAGGCCTAGTGGCAAGAGTGCTTGCCTTATATACACGAAGCCCTGGGTTCGATTCCCCAGCTATATATATATATATATGTATATGTATATATACATATACATATATATATATATGTAAAATGCCCAGAAGTGACACTGTGGCTCAAGTGGCAGAGTGCTAGCCTAAATCAAAAAGAAGTTAGGGACAGTGCTCAGGCCCTGAATCCAAGCCCAACTGGCAAGAAAAAAAAAAGAACCTTCTAAAATGTAAGACTTGGAGCATTTAGAAACAGATAGCAATTTAAAAATACACCCTACTACTAGGATGGGAATCCTATATCATTTGTTTGGAACATTTGCATAGGCACAAAATAATTTTGGGTATATCCAAGTATTGTACAATGTTAGTTTTCAAGTGTTTATATAGAATGGGTATATTATTTGATGCTCATATTTTGTTATAGATACAATATAATTAATGCCTTTTCATTAAAACAAAGGGAGCATGGGATAAATAATCTTATCACACATTAAACACCAAGAAGCAGCCATATAAGCTTTCATATTTCCAAGCATAACTGAACTTCATTTTTGCTTAGTTTGACAGCATTGTCTGATCATGTCAAGGTATGTATTTCCCATATGAGAAAGACAATACCAGCATCGTTATGATGATCAAACCTGGGGAAAAGAAAAATACCACATTAACATTTATTTATTAATGTGTCCATGTCTTACTATATATCCTGTCAAGGTTCTGAGAATGCAGTTAATATAGTTATAGCTATAACCAAATTGTCTTTTCAAAAATTCTGTAAGCTAGTGGGGTAATACATTACATTTATTATTTAAGTTCTGAGGCAGGTGTCTGTGACTCGAACTCATAATACTAGCTACTCATGAAGCTGAGATCTGAAGTCTGACTCTAATATCCAATTAGCCACAGAAAATTCAGGAGTAGAGCTGTGGCTCAAGCAATAGACTGCTAGCCTTGAGCACACATTCCTACCCCCCCCCCCAAAAAAAAGCAAATAAAGTTTAGGTACAAGGTCCAAGTCCTGAGGACAAGCCTAGTACTATACCCCAACTCACTATACTCCACAAAAAACACATGCATTATATTAATGACTAATCATCAACAAGTTTCTAAAAGAGGAAGATAATAACTACATTAAGTTAGAGTAAAGAATTAAAATTATCAAAGGTCTATACCAAAGGTAGTAGCTGAGATGACCCTCGAAATCAGAATGAGATACAACAGGTAGGGAAAGAAAGGTAGAAAAAAAACATTTTATTTATTTTTCTTATTTATTGTCAAAGTGATGTACAGAGAGATTACCAGTTCATACATTAGGCCTTGAGTACATGTCTTGTACTGTTTGTTACCTCCTCCCTCATTCCCCCGCCCCTCCCCCTTTCCCTCTCCCCCCATGAGTTGTTCAGTTGGTTTACAACAAATGGTTTTGTAAGTATTGTTTTAGGAGTCATTTGTCTTTTTATCCTTTGTCTCTTGATTTTGATATGCCCTTTCACTTCCCTAGTTCTAATACTAGTTTATATAGTACCCAGTGGACTCAAATGAGATACAGTGAGAGCACGGGTACAACCACAGGAAAGGGATACAAGAAGATCATCAACAATAGAAGCTACAGTTTCACATGGCATGTTGAAAGTGATTACAGCAGTTATATAACAGTCGTTTGCATAACATGTAGTTCATTTCACTTAGCATCATCTTATATGTTTATAAGGGCATAGCTATTAGGCTCTTGTGATCCTCTTCTGTGACTAGCCTAAACCTGTGCTAATTATTCCCTATGAGAGAGACCATACAGTCCATGTTTCTTTGGGTCTAGCTCACTTCATTTAGTATAATTTTTTTCCAAGTCCTTCCATTTCCTTACAAATGGGGCAATGTCTTGGGCTTCTTGGCACAGGTCAAAACTTCCTTAACAAAGACCCAGAAATGCTACAAATTAAGGAAAGGATGGACAAATGGACTGCATCAAACTGCAGAGCTTCTGCAGGGCAAAGGACATGACTCGCAAGATAAACAGAAAACCCACAGATTGGGAAAAGATCTTTACTGGCCATACAACGGACAAAGGCCTCATATCTAAAATATATGGAGAACTAAAAAAATTTAATTCCTCCAAAACAAAACTGCAAAGAACCAACGGCCCCCTTATCAAGTGGGCTAAAGTCTTAAAAAGAGACTTCTCTGATGAGGAAATGAGAATGGCCAGGAGACATATGAAAAAGTGCTCCACATCACTGGCCATAAAAGAAATGCAAATCAAAACAACATTGAGATTCCACCTCACCCCAGTAAGAATGTCCTATATCAAGAAAACAATAATAAACGTTGGAGGGGATGTGGCCAAAAGGGAACACTGCTTCATTGTTGGTGGGAATGTAAACTGGTTCAACCACTCTGGGAAGCAGTATGAAAGGACATTTTAAAGAGAGAAAAGCATGTGAAAAACCATGAATATGAAGCTTGGCAATGAAATGCTAAAAAGAAGTAGTTAGACTTAATCTTTTGTTTCAACATGTGTATAGGAAAGAGATACACATATTCTGCACACAAGCGTTGTAATAGGGCTTTACCTGCCTAACTGTATAGGATACTATTTATAAATATCGGAAAATTAAAGTTGTAAGATGGTAGATTAATAGTTATCTTTGACAGTTGGAGATACATCTTATTATGAAACTTTCCCTAATAACTACTAGGGCACATATTTCAAAATTGGATGATGCACTTGTCTAGAAAAATATTCATCTTTATCCAACCTGACAGAACCCTATCCTAGTGTAGTGCTAATCTGGATTGAAAATGACAGCTTGCTTTCTACCTTCCCTCTTCTTGCTATCTTTCTACGATTTTCTTCCAAGACTTATTTATTTACTAATTCCTTTGCTTCAAATGATATAGTTTTTCAAATGTTTGTCCATTTGCCTTTCTCTAGTTTCAATTCTGTGTGAATCCTCTGTAGAACATAAAATGATAAAATCCTGATGATAATAGATTTAGGGGGGAAAAATCTTTCAGTTTTTATTGATTGTACCAAAGTAGAGTGCTTAATCCTAAAATAGATTCTTTTCTATTGTGTACTTTCCCCATTTTCCTCGAGCCAGATATTCTTCTTTCTGTAGGTGACTTTTGTTCTGAACAAAAGTGTAGGAATAAAAGCTCCTGGTTGATCTATCCAGAAGATGACACAGAAATGACATAAATTTGAGCTAGTCCGCCCAGTTGTAAATCACCTCTACAAAAAGTGCACATTCCTGTTAACCAAGTAGCTTCCTTTCAAAGCAGCCCCAATGTTTGGAGACAAAAAACTGTGTGTCTGGACTTGTTGATTGTGATATTAGTTAACATTAAAAGTGACAAGACAAATACGTGTCAAATATACTTTGAAGCATATTTAGTAAAATTGTTAAATCTATTTTTATATGTTTAAGACTGTATCTCATCTTTTATGCATTTCTTCAACTAAGTGTTCACTATTCTCTTTACAGTTGACAGCCAGAACAAATTTTTATGAAACCTTGTTTCTGTAGTGCTATTTGCAGAAATCAAAAATAAGACACTTTAACCGCCTGTTTACTAGATATGTTTAACCTGGAACTTAAGCTCTAATCTTATTTCACTTGGAACAGAAGGGACTAGCCAGTCTAGTAGCCTGGTCTTTGCAAATCTATACACAAAACACCTACAACAGACCTTATTCCTACAAATAAATGTTTGGCTTTTCTGCCTTTGTGCTTTTGCTAAAAGTGTGTCTCCTGCTGCCTGCCAGACCAAGTTCTATTCCTATCAACAGAAATCCATTGTCCTTTGTTTGGGGTGGGTGGTGAGGGCAATTATGGGGCTTGAACTCAGGGAATGAGTGCTGTCACTCAGCTATTTTGCTCAAGACTGGCACTCTACACTTGGGGTCCGTGATCAAAGGACAAGACTGACCCAATGCAAAAGTATAACAAAGTTTATTTCACATCAAACATCAAGATCACTAGGTGACTAGTCAGGGCGGTCTCCTCAGAGAGCGACCCCTCCCCGATCTCACAGGTTACTTTTAAAGCAAACCAGAAAGCTGCCATTGCCAACAGCTGTCCTTTAACACCATCGGCTCACAGAGGGAAATTCCAGCATGGGTTTTCCCGATTGAGATCAACCCTTATAGTTACCTATTTTGGTTTTGATATGGGGAACTGGCCTAGGTATCAGGAACTGACAGCAGGTGGTCATGTAGCACTGATCCAGGGGTTAATGCAGGGGGTAGAGCAAGTAACAAATGGGTTAATCAAGCTGTTTACAGAAGCAGAATTTTGCAGTCAGGCTGACCTAGTACCAACTTTACTTTAACAATTGCTACCATATTTCCCATTATCACTAAGCAAGCATGAGTGGGCTAAAACAATCCAGTACTCAATAATAAGTAAACCAACTACTATTATCATTTTTTTACTGTCCATTACCATGGTTGCTAGATAGGTACAGAGGGGAACAAGGGCTCCCTGTATTTTCAAATGTCAAACTATAAGAAACTAGCCTCACTGGTGGTGGGGGTGGGGAGGAGGGGGTGCAGCCCTCTAGCATGGAGTCATCACCAGGGTTTAGAAGCTGATATAATTTTAACACTAATACTTACTATATTTAGTCACTCAGGTTCTCAGGTTAGCCCTTACACTACCCCTGTGAGCCACAGCTCCATTTCCAGTTTTCTGGTGGGTAAGTGGAGATAAGATTAATGGACTTTTCTGTCCAAGCTACCTTTTATCCCAGATCCTCAGCTCTCAGTCTCCTGGGTAGCTAGGATTAAGGGTGTAAGTCACCAGTGCCCAGCTTCACTGTCTTTGCTATAAGTATAAATACAAAATAATTCCTGTCATCAAAAGCTCTGAGGAAATTTACAGATTAACACAAAACTATATGTAACACAATCTGAGATATGATATAGCTTTAAGTATATTAAACCCTCATGTTTGTGCAAATATATAGAATCAACCAATCATGGATAAAGGACACACAGAATGAATTTCTATTTTAGTAACTATTTGCTTTATTTTATTTTACTTTTTTCCAGTCCTGGGGATTGGACTCAGGGCCTGAGCACTGTCCCTGGCTTCCATTTTTCTTAAAGCTAGCACCCTACCACTTGAGCCACAGTGCCACTGACGACTTTTTCTGTTTATGTGGTGCTGAAGAATCAAACCCAGGACTTCATGCATGCAAAGCGAGCCATATTCCCAGCCCCTTTAACAACTATTTGCATAAAATTTACTTACTATTGCATATTGAAAGTCCTCTGGAAATGATTTACAGTACATAGATAAGTGTGCAGGGGCTATATGCAATTACCACATCATATTACATACCGAAGAGCTTTCTGAGCATCTGAGGATTTTCTGATCCATAAAGGTTTTAAAAATGATTCTCCGTGGATACTAAGTAGCAACTGTTGAGGTGGTATGAAAACATTTACTTCATATAGAACTATGAAGAAATTTTTTAAAAAATAGTTATATTTGATTTGAACTTTAAAGACTAGTAAATATAAACATCATTTATAACCAGCAACAGAGAAAGAAGGAAATTTAGAAGAGAAGTATGCCAGAAAGAACATTATATCTGAAAACAAAGTTGTACAGGCAAATTCAAGGAACTAAAAATAATTTAGTATGACCAGGGCAAGTCTTTATTACATTCTAGGGTGAAAGCAAATGAGAGAATTGAAAGACAATAGATCTAGACAATATTTCTTATGATGAATGATTTGTGCATTTGTTTAACAAAGACAATTGATTTCAAAATGATGGATGAGTTGCAGAAAACAAACCTGAAAAAATAATTTTGAAATTGTGACAATAATCTAGGTTAAAAATCAAAATGACCTGAGCTGAGGCAGTGACAGTACAAAGAGGAGGAACAGAAAGAGGATTCATTTTAAAGACATTAAAGAGAAATAATCAATAAGGCTTGGTGACAAATATAACATTCCCTTAGAAGATAGGAAAGAATTGAAAATAATGCTAAACTCTGTCTTGGCAGAACTTTCAGGTCTTCCATCTGCAAAGGAATGAAGAAAGAGAGGCAGATTTGAAGTGGTATGAATTCTTGTATAAACAGCAATTGTTACAGTTAGCCTCAAAATGTAGGAAGCATGCTTTTCCATTTAATAGTGCTTGAAATGGAGCATATTCCTCTGTAACAAACTATTGTTTCATGTATTTAAGGCTATATGCCAATTAATTTTAATTTTTATAGAATTTTTGTAAATAGAAGGTAGAATGTTAATTAATGACACATTAACAGTTACAAAACTTTCTTTTTTAAAATATTCTCTTCATATAGTTTCATTGATGGAGAACTTTTCATTGATGGAAAACTTCTTTACATAGCAGTTCAATGAAGTCATCTTCAAGATGACTTTATTAGCTCAAGTTATTGATGTGGAAAAATGCCAGAAGAAATGGAATGAAGGAATAGAAAAGAAAGAGGACCTTTCTTTAGCTTTTAGTCTTTCTCTACCTTCAAATTGACTCCTTATAGACCATGTAGTACATGACTAAATACTTTACCTACATTATCTTTAAAACTTTCCTTTCTGTCAAGGAAATAAACATAAAGTAGCAATATTTGTCTTGCTTATTTGACTTTACTAGTGACCCTTTGTGCCATTCATCAGATTGCTATCTCTTCTACTTATATTTCACCATAAGTGTTCTCTTTATTTTTTAGTTAATAAATTAGCTAACTTAATAGTAGAAAAAGTTCCCTACACTTGTTACAAAATTGGCTTTTTCAAATTAAATATTGTGAGGTTAAAATTGTAGACACTTATGGTATACAACATGAGTTATTGATATATGTACATTTTACAGAAAGGCTAAAAGAACTATTTGAGGCAAGTATTACTTCATAGACATGAAAACATTTAAATATTTTCATCAATATTAAAAAATATAATACATTTTTGTTAATTTTATTCACCATGAAATATCATGGACTTTATAAATTTATTTCTCCTGCTCTATTGCATATCCATATCCTGTACCACAACTGACTTTCATGTAGACAGTTTTAACATATAGAAAGTATTTTATATTCACAGGAGACTGAAAGAAATCAAAGTCTCATATCACTTAGAAAATCTCTATCAGTATTTTGTTGATGACCTTCTATAATTTTCATGTTGTTGAGAAAAGGAATGTTAATAGCTATTATATTTGTAAGTCCACTGTACTTCTAATTTTAGAAACATTTTTATTACAAAAAACCCTATATCTGTTTTTCAATGGGTAAAAGATATCCACTTTTTGGATATCCTATAATTTCATTTTACTGCTATCTTTTAAATAAATTTAAAGAATTTTGTTTATATGTGAATATAAAAATGGTTCAGTATGAACTTTTACCAATTATTTTTTCTCCTTAATGAGGAAAAAGTTTTCATATAAATTTCCAAAGTGCATAGATATAAGGCTACCATAATCTACTCTTTCACTAATAGCACACAAACTACCTATTTGTTCATGTTCTTATGCTAATATTGGCTTTTTCTCTCATTTTTACCAGTCTTTTACATGAAAGTATCTCATAAGTTTGCACAAATGCCACGTTTTAGAAATTCCTTGAGTATGATCTATTAATGTCATTCTAAAATTTGAATAGAGTTTCAAAAGGAGGAAACTCACATTTACCCTTAGAGATTAAAAATAATCTCATTTTTGTCTTTAAAATTTACCCTTAATAACAAACTCATATTTTTGGAAATTAATTAGACCTTAGTTCAGAAGAGATAATAAAGAAGTGTGGTTGCCTTACTTTTCCAAATTTTAGAACGTGATTCTCCCCAATTGAATCAATGTTTGTTCTCAACATATTAAAAGCTCCTAAAATTAAAACTTGAGAAGATGAAGGTAACTAAATCTTGTAAATCAACATACTGACTTTCCAGAATATACCTGAAAGTTATTCAGTTCCATTTTGGCTCTTGACCAGAGGAAAATGAAATATACTCATGGATATATCTGTTAAGTTTCTTTGTTTGTTTTTATATATAAATGATAAGCTATACTTTACCTAGTCACAAAATTTTGCCAAGCTTAGCCATTAAGGGAAGATAAGAGAATTGAAAAAGAAGGTTTTCACTGTTGCAATTACTTTCAACACGCCATGTGAAACTGTAGCTTCTATTGTAGATGATCCTCTTGTATCCCCTTCCTGTGGTTGTGCCTGCACTATCACTGTATCTTATCTGAGTACATTGGAAACTGAACTGTATATACTGGTATTAGAATTAGGAAAGTGAAAGGGAATACCAAAATCGAGAGACACAGCATAAAAAGACAAACGACAACAAAAGCAATGCTTGCAAAACTGTTTGGTGTAAACCAACTGAACAACTCATGGGGGGGAGGGGGAGGGGGAATGGGGAAGGAGGTAAAAAACAGTACAAGAAATGTATCCAATGCCTAGCATATGAAACTGTAACCTCTCTGTAAATCACTTTGACAATAAATAAGGGGAAAAAAAAAGAAAAAGAAGGTTTTCCTTGAGATATTTCTAAGCCAAAGTACTGTTAGTGGAGAACAAGATGCCAACAAATGTCTTCAGAGCCAGTTGAGGGAAAACCCTGAAGAATGCGAAGTTGTAGACGTGAGTAGTTCTAAAATGACTGTATATTTAATATGCTATAGGACTTCGGGGAACCCATTGCTGAATTGATTACAGCTTTTTTGATAAGCTAACTTCTTTATGTCCTCTTTCAGCTCACAAACATAAACCATAATTCTTTGATGGTTGCATTGCCATGATCTGAATGAATCTTCCTGTGTAATTTCCACTAATCATTTTTATGCTTCCATCTGTGCAAAGACTACTTGATATTACCAACTAACCATCTGCACATTTATGGAAAGGCTGCTTATGTGAAACCAGCCATGTCCTTCTCTACCCCATGCAGAGTTCTCCAAAAGAGACAGGATATAAACATTTTCAAATGTTCCTTCTGATATTAAATAAAGATACATGAGGTAACTAATGAAACTTAATCAAGCCACTGTAACTTAAGCATCAGACACAATATTTCAAAGTGACAGTTCCTGGTGGAGGAAAATGTTTTAAAAATAAATGAACAAAATAAAGAAATGGTTCTAAAGCAAAGCTGTACTAAATTGATGACTTTGCTTCACAACATTTTCTACCAAGATAAAAAAGGTAATTTCTGCAAGTTTTATTTAAAAAGACCCTTTTTCTCTGCCTTTTTCTTTGATGTAGCCTAAGTACTTTTTAATATATATACATACATAACCTTTAATATATATGTATATATTACCTTTAAGTAGTTGTACAAACAAATTAGCTTTCAACAAATAAGTTTATAAGTACAATACCCCTTTATTAATGACACCCTTTCATCATTCACTCTTATCCTTCTTAACATCACCTATCCCTACAATTTTCCTAATTTGCCAGGGTATGCATTGAAGATTATGACCTCATTTTATCTGCCTTCCTCTTTATTTTTTAACCCTCTTCCCCATGAACCCACCCCACACATCATTGAAGTATTCATCTTTCCAGTGTTCCTTTTGTTGGACAATGATTTAGCTTTTCTAAGTTTTAGTTTTTCTCCCTTGCAAATACCATACTTCAATGAAGACATTTGTGTGAACTTGCATATAATCCCTACATACTTTATTTCTTCTCCGGTGAAGGAAGATGGATTTTTTGAAGGAATGAAGGAAGATTAGCCCTGCTAATTTGATATTTACCATACAATCCTCTAGGTTTCTGAAATATCAAGGGAATATAAGACATCTTTCTTCCCACCCTACCACCCAATCTCACTGAAGCTCAAACTCGTAGTCCAAAAGAAGGCTTCCTTTTCTCATAATTCCAGTGATTTGACTCATTTCTCACACTTCCTTGTATTTTCTTAGATATTTGAACATACTTGACAACTAAAATCACATATTTTACTAATATTCCAACTTATTTCCCTCTCCAAAATTACCTTTAATGTGATTTACTCAACAGGCTGCATATTTTAACAATCAGCCCATGTTTCCTTGATTGTGCTGCATATTTGAATACTGAATATTATATATAGATATATATATATATATTATTAAGATTCCTATGTTGATGAGACACACAAATTATGTATGTTTAAAGAACAGCTTTGGGATTTAGTTGAAGTGTTCTGAGGATTTTATCTCTACAACCTTACCTGTACAAGCATATGCAGGGGTGTGTGTGTGTGTGTGTGTGTGTGTGTGTGTGTGTGTGTGTGTGTGTGTGTTGGGAAGTTTTGCTGATTCAGGGTTGTTGCAATTAGAGACAAGCATGGGGGAATGCAATTGCTTTAAATGTATTTCCACTGAATGGAATTGAGTTTTCAATTTTATAAAGCCTGAAATCCTATTCCTTGGAGATAACATTAATATTTTAGGGATGAGTCTGTGTGTATGTGAAGGGGTATATAAAATCCCAAACATTCTGATTTTATAATGATGTGCAGAACTCAGTAGAGCAAAACTCAGGAAACCATTCTATTTTTCATCCATGATAGAACTATTAAAAAGCTCAAATGTTTCTCATTTCCCTTGACAGCCGTGTGGTCAGATCTCATATCTAACAGTCACTTTCAAGCAGCAAAAAGTCTAAGATAAGCTAAGTAACCATTTTAATCTTACATTCAGTATGAGGTTTTATTCTCTTCTTAGTCCAGGGAACAACAATGAAAATGCATCATATTTTCATCCAACTATGATTAGAATTAATAAATAATCAAATGAATAAATGGAAAATCTTCCAAGTAGCAATGACTACCTAGTAAATTTTATTGGCTGCCAGATAGGCATAGTTTCTCTCTGTGTGACCTCTTCTATTTTGCAGAAATCTGCTCTGGGGATTCTTTACCCATACCCAATGTCCTACTCCAGGGCAGAGAAAATACTCTGAGTTTCAACCAGTGAGCCTCTAAGACTCCACCATGACACTAGCCCTCAAGGTCTCATTCAACTGAGATGCCTTTGAAGCAAAGTCCATTCTAGAATACCTTGAGATGGCATAGCGTAGGCCAGTGCCAAGCACAGTTGTACCCTTTCCTCATCCATTGCTCCCAGTTTCAGATTTGTTTACCTATAGCTGAGGCTGTGATCATTGTACACTACCAAAGTAGAAGCAGCAGAAGCAGAGAAGGGAAGAAGAGAGGGGGATGAAAGGGAAAGGAAGGGAAGGGTATTTTAAAATCTCTTGAACTCTTATTCAACAAACAATAAGTCATCCTAGCACTTCCACTTTTTCTGAGATGTGCTTGTGAAACAAATTCTATCACTGTGATCCAGACAAAGATTATTTTCAGTACTTGATATTCTTATAAATTGCTCCCACAAGTTATCATGCCAAGTAAGCACATTTCTTCTATGTAAGATGTCGGGGTGCCTATCATGAAGCCAAATTAGCTCTCTTGATTTTACAAAGGAATTTCAAGCTCATCTTTAATGAATTTTTGTTATTCATTGTCCTTATTTGTGAAACTAAAATGTAGAATTTTAAGACCACAGAAAAGGATCTACTTTGTGTATTATTTACATGTGTAAAATATGTACATAATATATTAAACTACTTTGAGAAGTTTTATCCTTCACTCCTTTTTGTTATGACCCATATTCTCCATTATTTTCTCATTCCTCACTCTTCTGCACTCAATGATGATAACCTGAATGGTCAGTCATTTTGGTAGATAAAAGAATACATGTATGAGATCAAAAGAATAGACACAATGATAATACGTGGAAAGTCATAATCCTGTCAGTGTGATATGATATAAGCACCTATACATTACATGACATAAGCACCAATGAGTTGCATTCAAATGATAATTTGCAGTTATGAAAGAGTGTTAAATATTTGGCTATGGTAAGTGAAGCTCAGAAAGGACTGCAGAATTATATTCCAAATTACAATATGAATATGCTCTGTGGTTCACTTAGTTTAATACATATCATCTACTAGCTGTCACAGAACTGCTGATAACTCTCTAGTAAAGGAATGGACAGTGAGCCATTTACATAAAGCTAACACAAATGCCTACACAAAGAATGAAGGAAAAGAAAGAAATCTGTATTGTCTCCTAAAAGATGTAAATGAATTTTTCACACATGCAGAGATAGTTGCATCCATTATTCCTAAAATTAAAGATGATGATATTTAAAATTGAGATTAATACAGTCAGGCCAAATTCCACAAAAATTAAATAGAGACATAAACAGAAGATTCATTTAAATAAAAACTCAGGGAAAAAATTAACTGTATCTATGTTAAAGACTTGAAATACTTCATAATGAAAACACTTATGAAGGGTACTCATCTATAACAAAGTACTAAAATAACTTTTTTTTTTCAAAGAAAACACATTTTTAGGCTGAAGTCACACACTGATAAGTTAAACTTTGGCTTTACCATGAAAGAAAAAAATAAGGCCTTGGAAATTAGAAAGGGCAGTGTTTTCTCTATATGTATATGAAAAATGGCTTCAAGGGAGAAAAAAGAAAGGACTTCGAAAAATTCAAAGTGCTGAATTTAACAGTAGCCATTCAGCTTTAGATCTAAAGGAGTTAAGGCCTTTGAAGGTGAAAAAAGTCATAGGTTTGTCATAGCTGTAGAAATTGTTAAGAACTGACCCAACTCTCTTTCCAGATAATGCAAGTGTCACATTTGGGGACTGGCTTTACCTTTGAAAGGTTTTATCGTGTATGTAATGAGAAGCATAGTGAATAAAAAAACAACATTACCTTCCTCTTTCCAGCTTGTCTGGCTTAGATCCTTCCTCTTACATGATGCAAATCAGCATCATAGTTCTCTTCTTTTTGCTAAAGAAGCACTTTTTAAAAACCCTCAGAATTATCTTTCTGTAATTACTGCATAGAGACCTGACCAGCTGCCAAACTGAAGGCATAACTAGAACCTGTAGTGAAGAAAAGGTCACAGCTTACATGTACAAGGACCATCTCCTCATAGGTACCCTCATTTGGGAATTTTTTGTGACTGTAAGATCATCTTTTTGTTGGTAGGAAAGGAAAATGACAGAGAGTTTTGCTTGTATTATGAAGAGGACTAAGGGATACAGAAAATAAACCAGGAAAGCATCCAGAGGTCATTTTCTATTACTGTAGAATTCTTTATGATATATAAAGAGATGTGCTTTAATACAGAATTGAATTACAGGTGTCTTTTTGCAATGCTCTCTAATAATATAGGGCCCTTTCATGGAACAGTGATGGAGGGACCATGCCCAGTGGTACATACCTATAATCCCAGCAATGCAGGAAGAAAGTATAGGCAGAATGATCACAAAGTCTGGGGAGAATTCATGAGCCCACTTTGATTAAAATAGTTAAGACAAAAAAGCCTGGAGATTTAGGTGCTGGTGGCTCACACACATAATCCTAGTTACTCAGTTTGCTGAGATTGAAGGATAATAGTCCAGGAAAGTCCATGAGACTTACATCCAATTAACCACCAGATAACTGCAGGTGGAGCTTTGGCTCAAAGTGGTAGAGTGCTAACCTTGAGCAAGAAGCTCAGAGACAGCCTTGAGTTCATGCTCCACGACTGACCAAAAGAAAAGGAAAAGGCTGAAGATATGTTTCTCTGAGTTCAAAACATAGTATGAATAAAATATAAACAAGAATTTCAGACATAGAAGCATGAAGAAACAAAAGAGGGCATTATCAAGGAAAGAAGACACTTTCCCTATTCTAAACACGCAGGACCCAGATTGTCAGAATATGAGAACAAATGATTTCAAGTACCATACAACAAGCAACGTTCTTTCTGTACTTGGCAAAGAAGCAGAGAAAAGGATGGAGGGAGTATGGGTTGTGACTCATTCCACCATTGAATAAATAACCTGCTCAAGAAATGTCATTGTGAGTCTGTCTCTACTCTCTGTTATTACTATCATTGTTCATGTGACTATTACCTGCTATGGTCTGTCACTAATTCTATTGGTTTTATTTTCAAACATTCATTGTAATATGTTCAGGCTTATATAGTATAATAATAATAGCAGAAAGGAATATATAACAAAGCAGCTTGAGTCATTATTACTTAAAATCTACCCCTACTACTTGTTAACTATTTGGACAAGCATTTCAAGAATTCTGAACCTTAGGTATTTTTTTCGTTTAAGATTAGAAGAATAGGGGCTGGGAATATGGCCTAGTGGCAAGAGTGCTTGCCTCCCATACATGAAGCCCTGAGTTCGAGTCTTCAGCACCACATATATAGAAAACGGCCAGAAGTGGTGCTGTGGCTCAAGTGGCAGAGTGCTAGCCTTGAGCATTAAGAAGCCAGGGACAGTGCTCAGGCCGAGTCTAAGCCCAGGACTGGCAAAAAAAAAAAAAGATTAGAAGAATAATATCAAAGATGATAAACTTTGCAGATGACATGATCCTATACCTAAAGAATCCCATAGACTCCACCCCCAAGCTACTAGAGCTGATCCAAAACTTTGGCAAAGTTGCAGGATATAAAATAAAACCTTCAAAAATCAACGGCCTTTCTCTATGTAACGACCCAAAGACCGAGGCTGATATCAGGAAAGCAACGCCCTTTGCAATAGCCCCCCAAAACATAAAATAACTAGGAATAACCTTAACGAAAGAAGTGAAAGACCTCTTTGAGGAGAACTTTAAAACCTTGAAAAACGAAATTAAGTCAGAACTAAGGAAATGGAAAAACCTCCCAAGCTCCTGGATTGGGAGGATTAATATAATCAAAATGGCAATATTGCTAAAGGCTATCTACAAATTCAATGCAATACCCATTAAAATCCCAACACCATTTTTTGATGAAATAGAGAAAGCAATTGGGAAATTCATATGGAATAATGAAAGACCTAGAATAGCAAAAACAATCCTAAGCAGAAAGAACAGTGCTGGGGGAATTACAATACCCAACTTCAAGTTGTATTATAAAGCTATAGTAATAAAAACAGCTTGGTATTGGAACCGGAACAGGCCTGAAGACCAATGGAACAGAATTGAAGACCCGGGAATGAACCCACAGAACTACGCCTACTTAATATTTGATAAAGGAGATAAAACAATAGTTTGGAAGAAAGATAGTCTCTTTAACAAATTGTGCTGGAAAAACTGGCTCAACACATGCAACAAACTAAAACTAGATCCTTATATATCACCCTGCACCAAAATCAATTCCAAATGGATTAAAGACCTTGAAATCAAAACCGACACCCTGAAAACACTAAAGGAAGAAGTAGGAGAAACACTTGGGCTCCTTGGCACAGGACGGAACTTCCTTAACAAAGACCCTGAAAGGCTACAAATCAAAGAAAGGTTGGACAAATGGTACTGCATCAAACTGCAGAGCTTCTGCAGGGCAAAGGACATAGCTTGCAAGATAAACAGAAATCCCACAGACTGGGAGAAGATCTTTACCAGCCATTCAACGGACAAAGGCCTCATATCTAAAATATATGCAGAACTAAAAATATTACCTTCTTCCAAAACAAAACCGCAAAGAACTAATAGCCCGCTCATCAAGTGGGCTAAACACCTACAAAGAGACTTCTCTGATGAGGAAATGAGAATGGCCAAGAGACATATGAAAAAGTGCTCTACATCGCTGGCCATAAAAGAAATGCAAATCAAAACAACATTGAGATTCCATCTCACCCCAGTAACAATGTCATATATCAAGGAAACTAACAATAACAATTGTTGGAGGGGATGTGGCCAAAAGGGAACCCTACTTCATTGTTGGTGGGAATGTAAACTGGTTCGGCCACTCTGGCAAGTAGTATGGAGATTCCTCAGAAGGCTAAATGTAGAACTCCCCTATGACCCAGCAACCCCACTTTTGGGTATTTATCCAAAAAACCACAAACAAAATCACAGTAAAGCCACCAGCACAACAATGTTCATTGCAGCACAATTTGTCATAGCTAGAATCTGGAACCAACCCAGATGCCCCTCAGTAGACGAATGGATCAGGAAAATGTGGTACATATACACAATGGAATTTTATGTCTCTATCAGAAAGAATGACATTGCCCCATTTGTAAGGAAATGGAAGGACTTGGAAAAAATTATACTAAGTGAAGTGAGCCAGACCCAAAGAAACATGGACTCTATGGTCTCCCTTATTGGGAATAAATTACCACAGGATTAGGCAAGCCACAGCAGAGGATCACAAGAGCCCAATAGCAATACCCTTATGATCACATAAGATGATGCTAAGTGAAATGAACTCCATTTTATGGAAATGATTGTTATATCACAGTTGTAACTACTTTCAACATCCCATGTGTATCTGTAGTTTATACTGTTGATGATGTTCTTGTATCACCTTCTTGGATTGTATCTACACTATCTCTGTAATCTTATCTGAGTATATTGGAAACCGTGTATACTGGTATTAGAATTAGGAAATTGAGAGGGAATACCAAAATTGAGAGACAAAGGGTAAATTAAGAGAAACAACAACAAAAGCAATACTTGCAAAACTCTATGGTATAAGCGAACTGAACACTTCAGGGGGGGAAAAAGGGAGGAGGGAAGTGGGTATGAGGGACAAGGTAACAAACAGTACAAGAAATGTATCCAATGCCTAAGGTATGAACCTGTAACCTCCCTGTACATCAGTTTTATAATAAAAACTTAAAAAAAAAGAAGTATCACACAAAAAAAAGAATAACATCAAAGATGATAAACTTATTAGCATGAAAAATAATCCCTCCATTAGTGTTACCTAAGTAATAAATATAAATTCTTTCTCATAGTGTCATGATTTGAGTATAGTGCTTTGTTGAGTTCAGAATCATGGAGACTGGTAGGTAGTTAGTTACTTCTGACATGTTCACTTGAACATATGAGTTAAAGATAGAGAAATGCTCAGAATGAGAGGTTAAAAAAAATTCACTGCCTTACATTTGAATTTGTAACCCGTCTGTACCACACTTTGACAATAAATAAAAAAGTTTAATAAAAAATAAAATTATGTTAAAATATATATGTTTACATGCATGTATACTCATGTATACACGCACATAGAAAAAAAGCAATAGATAGATATATTGTAGTTGTGGATTTTTTGTTACAGTTGTCTCACAAAAGAGAGAGGTTTGGGGGCTGAGATCAAGGCTGTGAGGGACTTGAGAAGGTAAAGTTAGGGTAAATCATTTGATGTTTTTCCCATTCTTCTACTATTCATCTGCTTCTAAAATTCCCCTCCTATCTTGCACCTCTGTTTTCCTTCCCAGCCCTGAACTATATCCACAGCTTGCAAATTAGCATCATATGGTTTTCGTGGCAAGGAATATATGAGATCTTGCATTTGAATAGTTTTTCAGGGAATACTACTTTCACAATATTAAAGACATACTAGGTCATTTGAGAATTTAGTGAGAACAAAATCACCTTAAAAGTTTTGTGCTAGTCTCTATATAAATAAATATGTGCTTTAATTTTAAACTGGCATAATCAAAGCTAAATGACTAAGCAAAAAGGTATATTTTTATATCTTTAATCTTTTCGGAAAATAGATTTATTCATTTCAGGGTGAAAAAAAGTATTTCATTACTTTCTACCAAATTTTCTGTCCATTGTGGACTAGCCATAATCCTTTTATAGCTATCTTGGCACATGAGATCATTGTACAGTAAGACTGAAAAATCTCCACTGTAAAAGAAATGTCGTGCACGCCCAGCTAAGCAGTCCTAACAGTGTTCGTGCCCTTTAGGGATGTGTTCAGCTCATCTTCCTTGTTTTTAATGCACTCAAAGGCTCAGCCCGACTAATTCATACTCAGAACAAATTACATAACACTCCAAGACTGACACTTCCAAAGTTCATCTCTTCTGTAGTTGCTTGACATTAGAAAAGGGCAACTTTTGAGAAAGGAATAAAATAGATTTTTCTCACTCTGCTGGTCGTGTCTCAGAAGCAGCTGTAGAGGTTTTCTGAAACTTAACTTTTAAAATAATCCATCATTCAACATCCTCCATTTCAACATTGAACTCCTTAAGACTAACAAGAGTCAGTTTTTGCTGAAAATATTAGTACCTCAAGACTTGAAGTAATATTAAAAGTAAATTACATAAAGATAATGATGTACCTTTCATCTATTAGTTAAGAAATATAGCTAAATAACTTCTACTTAATAAATATTCTGATTATATGACCAATAAAATGAATGAGTAAAAAGAATATTATATGTAAGCATTGCATGAATGAAATGACTAAGCAAGGCAGATAATCTTCAAGTTATTGAATGCATGATAAATCTTATTAATGACATTGTGTCATTACACAATGTTACAATGTGTGGAAGCAAAAATAGGCTAAAAACACACAAGTGAATCTTTAACAGTCTTCCTCATTACAAATTATTGTGTATGTTTGTATATGACATATTAGTCAGGAATACTTCAATTTGAACCAGGCATTTACCTAACTCAAACCAGCTTGGTTAAGGAGAAAATGAGTGTAATTGTGACTTCTAGAAGACTGCATTGTACTGCATGTACTCACTGCATTATTATGTAACTGTCCCCCTTTTGCACAACACCTTGTCAACAAAATTTAATTAATAAATTTTTTTCTATTAAGAAAAAGAAGACTGCATTGATTCCAAATCCAGTATGTCTCGATGTAAGGCCAAAATACTCAGTCAAAGCTCTATTCTCCCTGTACCTCTTATGTCTCCCTCATCAGCTTTCTCTTCCTTTGGGTGTAACCTTTCCATTTTCAGTCTAAGAAGAAAAGTGAGTTTTCGGTAATTCTGTTTATAAATTACAATTCTGCATAGATTGTGATGGTGTGGTCATGAACATTTATTTCAAGGTATAGGTGCACATATTAGCCCATCTTGAGTCACCACGTTTTTAGTGTGGAGGCAAAAGGACAGCCATTTTAATTGACAGTAATAGTAACAAGGCCTAGTGCGGTGTGACTCCATAGTGAATGTTTCCTGCACTGATTACACAAATTACCTTAAGTCATTTTCCCTCCTTGTTGTTGCCTTCTAGGTTGGAAAATGTTTCTCTACTCTGTGAATCTGAGATGTTTTTTTAAAGTGCTTTGGCCAATGCTTAAACTTAGAACTACCATGGGAATATGCACGAACTAAGCTGCTGGAATCTGCAATGACTTCTCAAGGCCAGGCTATTCTACACCAATGATAACCTACTCCAGATAACCCTTCAATTTTCTACAGATGCATAAATGAACACAACCACCTAAAACGTCTACTTTTGCTGTCCTACCCAGAACAGCAGATGCCTGAACTTGGGGCCAATTTTAAAAAATTGCATATATACTGTTTTTCTTTTTCTTTCACAATTTTCCCACCAATGTTGCTTAGCTTAGCAAGGACGCCTAAGGAATACAAATGTAGAAAAGAAGTAGAGAAAAACTAGCTAAATAGGGAAGAAAGAAAATAGTAAGTAAATTACACATTTAGAAAATATTTTTCAGGATTTATTAGATGCAGGCAATGTGTTAATATTAGAGACCTAACATTGAATATAGTAGCTACTGAAACATTAATTTTAAGCCTTCAACAATTACAAGATTTTGAACATATTAAGACCTAAACAAAACTGTAATATGTCTATGTTATGATTAGCTATAAATAATAAAATAGGCTGGGAGTATTTTATACAGGATGGTCATTATTTAAGGCCTTTGAGATAATGATACACGTGAGAAGAAACTTTAACTGCATAAAAGAATGGGCAAATATTCTTCAATCTAGGAAAAGCATTCCAGAAAGAGGGAATAGAAATGCAGAAAAAAAAATGCTAACAATATTTTTGGTTTATTTGAAGAAGACAAAAAATATACCTAGAGCACATGGAACACATGGAATAGAATTATGAAATATACATATATTTAATTAGCACAGACCCAGAAAAGAGAGAGTTCAAGAGGTCATGGTAATATCTTTGTATTGAGAACTACAACTACATAATTAATCAAAAGAAATACTCAGTTACTTTACATTTCTAACTGCTTTTTCATCATCAATTGTAACTTTCCTGAAAAAACTTAAAAAATATTGCCCTATAATGATTAAAGAGCAACAACGAAATGAATTATTTCATAATTATTTCTTGAGGAATATAATGACAAAGAGGACTTTTAAAATAAATATTCTATTATGCTATTACATAGAATAGCCTTACTGCTCAAGATATTCAAATGTTTTCAATGGCCAAGAAAAGATCCAAAGATTCGGCACTATAAAAAGAGGATACTTTTGTGATAAAAGAAAATGTGATATTGTGATTAATTTACCTTACTCTTCATAATGGCTTCTCTATGAATGCAAGCTAAAAACATCCCAGAGAGTGTCTACTGAAGTTGTCCTATCTAAAATAAAATTTATGAATAAATGGATAAGAATAAGCTATAACAATAATAAACTGTTGTCACATGTAAAATTCATTAATATGTGGATAAAAGCACAATATTATAAACTATTATAATAATAAACACTTAGGATGAACTACTTGAGATTCACACTTACATGCACATTCACAATTTATCAACAATTTTACAGTTATTCCAAATATACACTATTGGCTTAATCCAAGCATGAAAATTTTTAACATTGTTACAGTCTGCATACTTAATATGTTTTTAATCCATCATGGAGTTTTCTTATGCAGGATGACTTCTTTCTCTTCTCTAACAGTGTACCTTTAAATTCATACAAGAATTATATCCTAATTGATGATAATATAAAGTTATTTGAAGGGGAAGGTGATTTAAGAGGCTGAGACAGATTTTTTTTTAATTTATTGAAGATACACTTGTACCTTTTTCTTAATGAGACAATAATCTGTATTAAGAGAACTGAAGGGAAGGCTTCTTTCATTTTCTACTAAAATTCATTCACTAACCTACCGACTGCCATGATACGTTACAGAAAGAGAGGAAAAGAAAGAGAAAAAGAGCTCTGCACTTCTTCTTAAAATACACCCTGGATACTGTATATACGTGTATTAGAACTAGGAAAGGGGAAGGGAATACTGAAATTGAGAGACAAAGGATAAAAAGACAAACCATTCCAAAAGCAATAGTAACAAAACCATTTGGTGTAAACCAATTGTACAAAACTGCGAGAGGGAAAAGAGGAGCGGGGAGGCGGGGAAGGGGGAATGAGGGAGGAGGTAACAAGTTGGATAAGAAATGTACTCACTGCCTTACATATTAAACTATAACCCCTCTATACTTCACTTTCACAATAAAGAAAAAAAAATAAAATAAATAAACATGGTTTCTCAAACTCAGCAAATTTGCATTTGATACACACATTGTTATGATCTTAGGGGAGAGAATTAAGGAGTTTCCTGTTTCTTATGTTTAGCAACATATCTATTTAAAAAAAAAACTATGGTGTTTTATTTATTTAATTATTCTCTTCTATCATCTCAAAGACTCACTGGGGAAACATCCACGCAAAAGCTCATCACATAGAAGGCACTACTGAGTTCCTGCAATTTTGGTATTGATTCCTATAGAAGTTTCATCATCCAACCTCTCTAATAAGATATCTTTATCAAAAAATGTATGAATTAAAAATGTAATACAAAGTATTTGTTAACAACATAGAAGACATGATTGTGGTGACCTGATCATAAAGTGAACCCCTACTGCATTAGGTATCCTTTTTTTCAGTAACTAGCAGCACAAAATTCTTATTGAGAGGATGGGATTATACAATCTATAACCAATATATACAACAACTTCCCTCATCCTGACAATCAGACATGATTGCAGTTATTGCAAAATTCCTAAATATATAATCACGCTCAGTTGAATAACACTGATACAAATAATATTTCATGGATCATTGGGCTTGAGCTTAGTTCCTCTTCTTAAGGCTACAACTCTATCACTTTGAGATACAGCACCACTCTGATTTTGGGGTGGTTTATTGGAGATTAGAGTCTCATGGACTTTCCTGTCCATACTGGCTTTGAAATATGATCCTCTGATTTCAGACTCCTACTACAAATAATTTTAATCAGATTTTCTCTAATACACTAGGTTACACAAATTGAAAGAGCTATGGGTGGAATGTATCAGTTCAGTTAGCTTTTGGTAATATTATCTTGGTAGTAGGTGTCCTCAATTTCTATTATTAATATAGGGAAAAGAATCTTTTGGTAGACAAATAACTAGATTGTTAATGAGTAAAACAGTGCATAACATGCTGGGTGCATTAATACATTGTTATACAGAAAAGAAATGGAAGATAGACATTAAGGTATTTTTTTATCTGTTTTCTAAAAGCTCCTTTAAAAAATCTTTAGCAATAGGACAATTAAGAAAAATAAGTATCACTTTGTATATTTGTATGAATCTATTTCACTCCAAAAGTATCTTGGTTTAGATGTAGTTATCAAAAAATGTAGTCCATTGTCACTCATAGTCTATTACTTCTGACCTACTAATATAATAGTTCCTTTCCTTCTGCACCTAATTCTCCCACAAGAACCTGCTGAATATTAGTGCAGGGAACTTTTTTTTTGCCAGTCCTGGGCCTTCAACTTAGGGCCTGAGCCATAGCACCACTTCTGGCCTTATCTTTTTCTTTTTTTTTTTTTAAGTTTTTATTATAAAACTGATGTGCAGAGGGGTTAAGTTTCAAACGTTAGGCATTGGATACATTTCTTTTACTGTTTGTTACCTTGTCCCTCATACCCCCCCTCCCCCCTCCCCCTTTCCCCCCTTGAGGTGTTCAGTTCACTTACACCAAACAGTTTTGCAAGTATTGCTTTTGTTGTTGTTTCTCGTATTTTACCCTTTGTCTCTCAATTTTTGTATTCCCTTTGAATTTCCTAATTCTAATACCAGTACACACTGTTTCCCATACACTCAGATAAGATTACAGAGATAGTGTAGATACAATCACAAGAAGGTGATACACGAACATCATCAATAGTAGAAACTGCAGATACACATGGGATGTTGAAAGTAGTTACAACTGTGATATAACAATCATTTCCATAAAATGGAGTTCATTTCACTTAGCATCATCTTATGTGATCATAAGGGTATTGCTATTGGGCTCTTGTGATCCTCTGTTGTGACTTGCCTAAACCTGTGCTAATTATTCCCAATAAGGGAGACCATAGAGTCCATGTTTCTTTGGGTCTGGCTCACTTCACTTAGTATAATTTTTTCCAAGTCCTTCCATTTCCTTACAAATGGGGCAATGTCATTCTTTCTGATAGAGGCATAAAATTCCATTGTGTATATGTACCACATTTTCCTGATCCATTCGTCTACGGAGGGGCATCTGAGCAGATTTCTCACCCCATAGAAACTTTTACCAGTAGAAATACAACCAGCCTAAATTGTAACAGTACAGGGATTCTGGCCAGGAAGGCAAAATCGACTTTTCTGGCCTTTTCTATATATGTGGTGCTGAGGAATCGAACCCAGGGCTTCATGTATACTAGGCAAGCACTCTTGCCACTAGGCCATATTCCCAGCCCAAAAGTTCACTTTTTGTTTGGGTGTTTTTTTAAACTGTATTTTTTTTTTGTCTTTTCTTTTTTGGTACTGGGGATTGAACCCATGACGTTGCCCTTGCTAGGCAAGCGCTTTGCCACTGAGCTACACGTCCCAGCCCAGGGAACTTTTTGACTGGCAGTTTAGTTTGGTATTTAAGAACACCAATTGTGATTTTAGAAAGTCTATGGTCATATTTGACTCCTTCAAATTGCTATAGTATTCTAAGTCTCATTTTTCACAAACATATAATAATTGGTTAGTGCTACTACATCTTTCCTTGTAGGATAAAATACTCAGAGAACTCCAGCACAACACTGTTTCCTTCTAAGCTCATTGACATTAACTCTCTTTTCTACTATTCCTATTAAAAGTGATATAAGCGAGGCTCTACACATTACTTTTTTCTCATTGCTTAAAATGTAACATAAATCTACTCATGATTTGATTTTGTTGCTATTTTTACAAATGTTACTTTAGCTTTCTTTTGTTATTTTTTGTTGTTTGTTTATTGTTTGTTCTATTCCATCCCTGAGCTCTAGGATAGTGTTATACCACTTGAGTCATAACTCCATTTCCAGCTTTTGGGGTGATTAATTGCTCTACTACATTTCCTTTAACTCCAGTATTATCACATACTTCATCTTTATGTAAATCTCTGCATTAAAGTTTTCAAAAACTGTGGAAAGAGTAGCAGGAACAAATGGAACTTGAAATATATATATATGTGTGTGTGTATTTATATATTTAATTTTATATATAATATGTAGTAAACTATATTGTATATATTATTGTATAATTTTATATTTAATTATATTATATATAATAACATTATAGTACATATACTATATATAAAACTATGTGATATACATATATATATATATATATATATATACTTTGTAGAGGTGATGAACAAGGGGGTTAAAGTTACAAAAGTAAGGTAATGAGTACATTTCTTTTTTGTCTCCATTTTTGATATGTTATGGCATTTTCAATGTTTCCAAATTTCACAAGTTGAAATAATGACCCCTAAGAAAATGGTGTTTGAATTTAGGCCCTTTCTCCTTGGCGCAGGACGGAACTTCCTTAACAATGACCCAGAAAGGCTACAAATCAAAGAAAGGTTGGGCAAATGGGACTGCATCAAACTGCAGAGCTTCTGCACGGCAAAGGACATAGCTCGCAAGATAAACAGAAAGCCCACAGACTGGGAGAAGATCTTTACCGGGCTTTCAATGGACAAAGGCCTCATCTCTAAAATATATGCAGAACTAAAATAATTACCTTCTTCCAAAACAAAACCGCAAAGAACCAATAGCCCCCTCATCAAGTGGGTAAAGACTTGCAAAGAGATTTCTCTGATGAGGAAATGAGAATGGCCAAGAGACATATGAAAAAGTGCTCTACATCACTGGCCATAAAAGAAATGCAAATCAAAACAACATTGAGATTCCATTTCACACCAGTAAGAATGTCATATATCAAGAAAACTAACAATAACAATTGTTGGAGGGGATGTGGCCAAAAGGGAACCCTACTTCATTGTTGGTGGGAATGTAAACTGGTTCAGCCACTCTGGCAAGCAGTATGAAGATTCCTCAGAAGGCTAAATATAGAACTCCCATCTGTATCTGTAGCTTCTATTATTGATGATGTTCTTGTATCACCTTCCTGTGGTTGTACCTACACTATTTCTGTAATCTTATCTGAATATTTTGGAAACCGTGTATACTGGTATTAGAAGTAGGAAATTAAAAGGGAATACCAAAATTGAGAGACACAGGGTAAAAAAAGACAACTACAAAAGCAATACTTGCAAAACAAAACTGTTTGGTGTAAGTGAACTGAACACCTCGGGGGGGGGGGGGGGGGAAGGGAAAGGGGGAGGAGGAAGGGGGTATGAGGGACAGGGTAACAAACAGAATGTACCCAATGCCTAACGTATGAAACTGTAACCTCTCCGTATATCAGTGTGATAATAAAAATTTGAAAAAAAAAAAAAAAAAGAATTTAGGCCCTTTGTGTTTGACTAGACCTGAGTATAAAGTCTGTGGGACCCATTTGCTCCTATCAAAGAAGACCCAAAGAAATTCCTTTGTCTTTTCTGCCATGTGATGACGTAAGAAGACATCACCTGTGATTCAGTGAGTGCGCACACCTCAGATAGTGAAGCTACCTTTATCTTGGCTTTTTTTGGCTTCTAGAATATTGAAAGCTAAACATCACTGGTTATAAGCTGTAAAGGTCATGATATTTTTTGTAGCAGCCCAAATAGACTAAGAGAAAAAAATACATATTGGTTGTTAATATTAAATAAATACTGAAGGAAGAGGCAGAGGTAGAAGATAGTGGAAGTAGAGGGACATGAACACAGGAGAATTGCAGAAGCCAGCTGTGGTGGCACCCAGAGGGGCACAGAAAATGGGGTGGCATTTATTTTTGAGTGAAGGAACAATTCTTTGTCCCTTAATTCTCAGAAGGCAGAAAAAAGAAATAATTATCTGAGTGTATTTTGTTTGTAAATTTGATGAGGATAAAAGAAGAACCATGAATCAGAACATGTAGTTTATGTTTTATCAGCCTGAAATTATTTGAATTTAATAAAATGTAACTGACAAAGTACAGAACATAATTAAGCCATTTCTGATGTAATAATCTCAAATCTTTGGTTTTACATCATCAGAACACAAATATAACATGCACTAGAGCTGTCTCCTGTGCTCATCTCTGTAAACAACTTTAGTGAGTGGTGAAGAAAAAGAAAATGTGTGCTTTTATCTGCCATCAGAAATAATAATTAAATACTAAAACTGATTATGTACCATATCTATAGCCAAAGAGAGATTTAAAATTGAGCTTCTATCTTTGAAGAACCACTCATGTTTTAACTGGGCCTAAGCACTGCTATTTATTTATGCTATTATCAAGTTGTGTTATTCAGTCATACAGAATTAGCTTTGTCCTCCCCTTTGATCCCTGAAGGAACTGAAAAACACTGCCTTGAATATGAACTCCAGAGGATTTCATCCTCATCTAATTGTCCAAGGCTTCTGGCTTACTGCCCAGATGCCCCAAATACAGGTCAGTTGGTGAAATGGTCACCTTTTCATTTCTACAAGGAGCAAATGATGCCCTTTTGCTGTCTATAAACTCCTAGGGCATGCTAAAACACATCTTAGTTAGAAGACAAATGGAAATGGAAAGATCCATGGCAAAAATATATAATATACTCTAAACAGCTTTCAAGGCCAGTGTATTTGCCATTACTATCTACGAAAGTACTGATATTGGAAAGCTATGAAATGCAAAAAAAAATACAATTTGGACAATAGTAATTTTGTTCATGTCATTCTTGATATTAGAATTATCTATCCTATCATGACACCTAAGTTTCTGGGAAAAACTAATCATGACTAAGCTGATGGTCAGTTTTTATTTTATAAATGAGTAGTTAAGAAAATGTGCCCTAGAATCAGATTATGGGGTTTATATTTTAGTCTTGTAAACATCATCATGAACTTCACATATTATTTAATTACACTAGTCCATAATTTTAACATATTGATGAAAAAAAGTTACATAGAATTACAGGGGAGTAGTTCTTTGATAAGGTATGCTTAGTGTCTTTGTGAGCCTGCTCAGTCAAAATTGTCTATTTTCATCTCTAAGAATTAAAATATTTGTAGCACAATTCTAATCACAACAAATGTCCTAAGACTAATCTTTTAACTTCTTCCAGTTACATTCTTGGACTCAATTCTGTAAGTCTTTATGCTGATAGATTGAAAATCAAAATGCTGAAATCCTTAGAACTCAGGAAAAAGTGAAGGTTTTTCTTGTCTCTCTAAGCCTATTCCTATAAAATTCATAGTATCTAGTTCTTTCAATATGCACAAACAAAAATTACTGAGAGGATAGCTTTTCCATGCTTTCTAAATTTATCTGTGCAACAATTCTTGAAAGTCACAAGCACACTTTTGCCATATTCTGAATATCTTTTTTTCTTTCAGTCACAATTTTATTTATGTGTTGTAACTACATAGATATTAGTTGTGTTTGCTGCTTTTTTTTAATTAAACTTTTTTCTTTATTGTCAAAGTGTGGTACAGAGGGGTTACAGATTCATACGTAAGGCACGGAGTACATTTCTTGTTCAACATGTTACCTCCTCCCTCATTTTTCCCCCACCTCCCTGCTCCCCCTTTTCCTTTCCCCCCAAGAGTTGTGCAGTTGATTTACACCAAATGGTTTTGTAAGTATTGCTTTTGGAATGGTTTGTCTTTTTGTCCTTTGTGTCTCAATTTTGATATTCCCTTTCCCTTCCCCAGTACTAATACCCATATAAACAGTATCCAGGGTATTCGGATGAAATATAGTGGTAGCGGAGGTACAACCACAGGAAGGGAATACAATCTTGACATAAAATAAGACCTACCCTTTTTCAGTTTTTCATGTGCTTATTGATTTATAAGCAGATTCGAACAAATTGAATTATCAACTTACTTTATGCTTAGTGGAGGCAAATAGAATCCAAGGCTTAAAAAAACTAATTAAAAATAATGAACATAATTATAAATTTAATTATATTTCAGTCCATGGCTGAAAAGATGTCCATTGATATCTTCACAATCTTGAAGTAGTTACCTAACCAAAAATCTTTCTCTGATTTTGCATATTGATGAGGTAGAGATTTTTCACCCTGGTTAGAAATACTTGTGGTTATGTTTATGATCATCAGCTGTCAGGAAATGAGAAGTATTTAGAGTACATAGGTGCCAGCAAAAATTAATTGGGGAAATAATATTTATGCTTTCTTGAAAAATATAAAAATGTATATTTTTTCCTCCTCCCAAAGTTATTTATAAAAATGATTATTTGAAGTATTTTTACTTGCATCAGTAATAGTTTTTATGTGTGATTTTGGTTGACTTTAGGTCTTAAAATTTTAAGCAAACTCTAAGTTCTGAAATATTTTCTTTCCAAGTTCCTGGCATGCAGTATCTATCTTAAATTGTATAATTTAGAAACAAATTAGTTTTTCCCGGTTGTTAAAGTTGGCAGACACTAGAAAAAAAATAATAAGCCACAATACTTTTGAAGTAATCCTATCCCTTTTCCCTGGGGGATTAAAATAAATTGTTCATCAATCTCTTTTCACTCTCAATAAGAATCGGTGTCAATAAATTCACCTTAAAATCACAGCCATTAGTTCTTTAATCTTTGGGATCAATTTGTGTGAAGAAGGTAAAATATTCTCAGAGACCTAATGGAATACTCCATCCCATCAGACATTATTACATTTAGATACAAACCAATGATTCAACAACAGAAAGAGTGTAATCTTAGAACTGGACTATTATTTTAGAACCAACGCTGTCACAGAAAAATATGTTGGCAAACTTACAACCTTTACACAATGTTCAATCTCTTTACAAAATGTTGAATCTCCTTCAACAACATAAAAAGAATTACAACAAATTGCAAAATTCCATTATCTATGTAATATTTAGATGTTTGTAAATATTTCTGTTCATAGACAAGTTTCAGTAGGATTTAATGGTACAGCATTAACTGCCTGCTTTTATAAAAACATGTTTGCTACTAACTAGCATGAAAGATATTCAATACTAACACAAAAATCTATGATTTAGAATACCATTGTCAACTCCAATTTTTTTATTCTTCTAACTTCCTACCTTGTCCCTTTCTCAATTGTTTCTCAATATCATCATGCAAACTCACTCTTCATTACAACGGAGAGAGGCATTTTGTTGAAAACTTTCTCATTTTCATATACAACATGGGATGTGTTTCAATCAACAAGGCACTTTATTGAAGGCCTGAGATATATCTGGCATGGTTTAGGTATTAGGATCATTTGGATCATTATAAGAAAAGTCTAAGGACAAATAAAAGGCTTGTTTTTTTTTATTTTTTGCCAGTCCTGGGGCTTGAACTCAGGGCCTGAGCACTGTCCCTGGCTTCTTTTTGCTCAAGGGTAGCACTCTACCACTTGAGCCACAGTGCCACTTCTGGCTTTTTTCTGTATATGTGGTGCTGAGGAATCAAACCCAGGGCTTCATGTATACGAGGCAAGCACTACACCACTAGGCCATATTCCTAGCCCCAAGGCTTAATTGTTTTATATCATTTTCTCATCTTTCATTTTTGTTTATTTATGTTTCATGCCAGTCCTGGGGTTTGAACTCAAGGCCTTAGCATTGTCCCTGAAGTTTTTCTCTTAAAGCTAGTGCTCTACTTCTTGAGCCATGGCTTCATATCTGCCTTTTTTTCTGGTTAATTGGAGGTAAATGTCTTAGGGACTTCCCTTCCCCGAGATGGATTCAAACCACAATCCTCAGATCTCAGCCTACTGAGGAGCTAGGATTGTGAGTATGATTCAGAATCATCCAGTGACCTTTACTTATTTTACTTTTTGCTGGCTTCAAATACTTGTACAAAGAGGTTGCAATTTAACATGCCAATGTTGACATTAAATTATCTTGATCTGTGTCATCCTTTCCATCATTTGTCCCTTCCTATCCTTTATCCATCCATCTCTTCATGTTTCCTAGTTCACCTTTTTTCTTTGAGTGTTATGATTATTGTTACTCACCGTTCTTCATTTCACTCTAAATTGACATGTATAAATTGCATTCCAAACCTTTAAAGCTTTCTTTTTTTTTTTTTTACTTGAATGGTCCACAACATTTTATTACTCAAGGTTTTAATCCATGGTATGCCCTTCTCCCTAAAAATAAAAAGAGAGGTAAAAATTAAAAAGAGCATTTTAAATTTTAGTGGTTTACAAATGCACTTTTAAGTGAATGCAGTACTATTTATTAAATGTCAGCAAAAAGAAAGGTAGTTGTTTTGTTTTATCACAGCAACGTAAACTTGAAGAGTAACTTGAAAGTTTACTGTGCAATCATTTTGAAAACCTCATGCACCAAAGTTGAAAGTAAAAAATACAACTGCTTTGTACAATGAAAATATATAAATATGTATTTTTTCAAACAGTTGTTTTTACAGGACATTGAAATTCTGGATTCTCAAAAAAAACTAAAATTAGCATATCAAAGAAGACTTGTTATTTTCAAATTTCACTTGCGTATTCAGAAAATGCAGTCACTCTTGTAGGAAAAGTCATAGAGGAATCCATTAAAATAAGTTAGTGAAAACTCTGAAAGCAGGTGAACACAAGGAGACCCATACTGAAATGAGTATCTAGTGGGGGCTATTGTGAAGGGATGACTAATGTTCTTCATTATATTGAAACTTCCCTGATGTGAACTAAGAAAAGCTAAAACAGTGAAATGTAGTAACTCATGAAATTTGCACTAATAGGAGAAGTCCATTGTGGAATTCGGTTTTGTGAACTTAGTTTACTCCCCAGTTCTTCCATCAAATGCTGATCTAAGAATCACTGTGAAGGGATAGGTTTCAAACAGATACACACTTGGCTTTAAACAGGGGATTATTTTAGTTTATTTTATTGAGCTCAATTCAGTTATGTGAAAAGAAAACAGAGCTGATGTTTCTGTGAGAAGGAAGAAAATCTTCCTGTTGACAGCAGCTGTGCCCTTGATTTCCAGGATATCCTTTCTAAAGGTCTGGTTTGGGAATTTTCACTTTCTCAAATCAAAGGAAAAAAAATCTTAAAATTTTCCCACTGGCTCTTTCTCTAGTTGAACCCAGATAGAAATAATGTTTTTCATATATCATCTTCACAGTTCCTTTCAGTCAACACAATTGGCAAACATTTATTTTAGAGTTCCAAGAAATTAATTAAATTTACTTGCTCTCAGCATTTGGTTAATCACCTATGAAGTCCAAACAATTTTGACTTCCAGATAAGTACTTCATCGTGACTAAAATGAAATTCTTGTCTAACATCCAGAATTCCCAGTATGTATTGATAAATCTATTATCGTCCAAAAAACTCAGGAGTCATGTCTAGCAGTGTCTCTCTCCCAGCATCCACATAGAATCCATTGATGTTAATCATAGCAGTTCCAGAAATCTAGAAAGGACCAAGTAAAGGATGAGGGCACAACTTCTGAGTAGGTGGTGAAGAACAGGTTCGGTAACCATCTCCCTTCCACAATGGGAGAATGTCAACAGTTCAGTTTCCAAACAGATTACATTAGCACACTTCTCCTTATTTGCACTGCTGCTACCTTGGTATAAATTACTCATGATTCAGAAGATCTCTCCAGTCTTATTTCCTCACAGGGGTCTTCAGTAGACTATACAATCTTCATACTCCTTTTAGGGCCTTCATAATTCACTAGTGTGTCTTACTTAGCTCCCTGAAACAGCAATAATTGTTAAGTGAGATTATTACATAAAAATCTGCATAAAAAGTAAATGAATACATTTTAACCATCAGCTGACATGTTGTCTTGAAACCCTTTTGGACAACTATCGAAAATAATTAAATTTGTTTAATTAATTAATTAAATTTATAGCTATTTCAAGGAGCTAAGTAAGGCATTGTAGTGAATTCTGATTTAAACAGTAGGATATTATTTGTACTTTCAAAATTCTACTTCCAATCAAATTATTCTATCTATAATATAACTGTTAAATTTTTATATCTTTTATTTGAGCCATGTATTCTAGAGATAGTCATATGCTATTTTTTTGGCCAACAAGGTATAAGAAGTCAACAATTGAATCATTTCTATTTTTGTTTCCTGCCTTTGGGCTATGAATAGGCAAAATCTATTAAAACTCTGAGGTTATAAGATAAAAATAAAGACAATAATCAAAACATTTAAGGCCAAATATAGTAAGATTTATGATCCTCTGTGGCAGTATGGAACATCAATACTAACCATATCTCTAAACTTTGTCATATGGGGTGACACATATAGGAGTTTAACTTTCTTTTATTTCCAACTAATGCATTCACAATGGAACAATCTAAGGGATCAACCTATATTTCTGGTTTGAGAAGCTCATCATATATTATAGCATCTAGTGTCTTCCGCACCATAAATGAAGAGGTAGGCAATTGCTTCTCCTCAACTTACATTTTGTTCATTCACATCTGAACTCTGGACTATGCCTAAACCCTAATCCTAAATCTGTAATAAAATAGTTGATTCACTACTGAGAAGCTTACCTAATAACAGCCATTGACTTTTTATTTTTCTATTAATCAAAGCTAAGTAATGAAATGACTTCCTTCAAAATTATTTTGAAGGCAAGCTTAACCTAGTATGTCAAATTTGATGAAGAAATGAGAAATCCACAAAGTATATTCCATAAATTTTCTCCATTTTAGTTATAGTACACATATTCCATACTTGAGAAAACCATCAAATAAGTAACAAAAAAGAAAATAAGAAAAATATATACCTTTGGGGTAAGGTAGCATATCATTTAATATTTGTACAAAAAATGCATTTTGCTCAAATAGCAATTATACGATATACTTTAGTTGAAACATTTTTCACCTTCTAGAAAAAGGACAGAAAAGTTTTCTTCACAGTATGCACTTTGCAACCTCAAACTTAAATTATTTTCATAATAAATTATGACATAAGAAAGTTTATGACATTTCCAAGACATAGATACTATTGTTAGACAGCCATATATCTAATACTAAAAAGTAGTATGTCCATTCCTACTAGGAAAATAATTCTAGTTATTTATGTTATGAGGTTGTTGTTGTTTTGTTTGTTTGTTTTTGTTTGTTTGTTTTTGGCCAGTCCTGGGCCTTGGACTCAGGGCCTGAGCACTGTCCCTGGCTTCCTTTTTGCTCAAGGCTAGCACTCTGCCCCTTGAGCCACAGCGCCACTTCTGGCCGTTTTCTGTATATGTGGTGCTGGGGAATCGAACCCAGGGCCTCATGTATACGAGGCAAGCTCTCTTGCCACTAGGCCATATTCCCAGCCCATGTTATGAGTTTTAAAGTATTTTTCATACTATTTTTAAGATGGTGAAAAACATAATTTTGAAATTTATGTGACAATGAGTGGATAAAAGTAAAAATTTACTTCATTTCACGACACCAAAAGGACCTTAACTCACTTATACGAACAGGAAACCACAATCATACAAATATTTTATTTAAATTTTTCAAGCAAGTGAGACATCATTTGTAGCAAAGAAAAATAAGAATGATTTTTTTCGAAAAGGCTGAAGTGCATTTGAATTGATATATTGCCAATTTTATATGGCATAAAAACATTAAGAAGGTTAAGGGAAAAGAGCAAAGAAATCAGTAACCCTTTAACCAACCTTTTAAAAATTTCATTAGACACAGAAAGGTTTCCACAGAACAGAACAGATCTTTCTGCCTGAGGTTGCTCCAACTCAGAAATAAATCAAGAAATTTCATCTTCATCAATTGAAGATGAGCCTTTCAGAATATCACTGAGCTGTATGGGAGCAAATACTGGCAAAGATTATTACTACATAACCCAGCTATTTCAATATTGAGAAGAAAAAGTTATGCCAAATTTTAATAGTTCTTTGACAATATTGCAATCATACAAAACAAATTTCAGAAGCTGTTAAAACATGTCATCATTAGTTTTCTACAAAAAAAATTCTGTCAAAACTTTGAGACTAGAAAATGAATTCTAACTACCCACTGGTACCCTTTTAAATAGTAATAAGCATTTATTTAATTGTCTTTGCATAAAGCAATCTGGATTATCTCTAGGAAGAGCAAGACCACAATAATAATAGTTTATGTTTATCACTTGTGCCTGCTAAACCACATCTGTATGTATCAGATCATTTGAGTTGGTAAATAAATTTTAAATATATAGAAATTAGTATACCTCACATACTAGAAAGCATATTCCAAAATATCCAAGAAATTATTAATTTTTACTACCATATAGCTCTCTTTTATACTTATACAGACCTGTCCTTGCAGCTTTCAATTATGGGAATAAATTACACCAGGATTCATGTAATTTTGAAAAGCCATTTTTCCTATATGTTACAGGTAAGCAGAAGAAAACAAGACAATAAATGAGAATAATGTAAATAATTCATGTCTTGAAAGTATTTGTGTTTGCTGTAATGAGTTTGCTATAGCTTCATGCATTTTTGAATTTTACAGTTGGAGGGCCAAATGCCAATCAATGTCTAAATAACATCTGGAATAATATGGTCTAACAGCTACCACTATTAAATGTAAGGTTGAGCTGCGTGGATACTGTAAGTATAGAAATAAGATACAATTTCTACACTGCTGTTGGTATGAGTCCAGCATACAGAAAGATAGAAACACATAATTATTGTACATGTTTTTAGACATGTACAAATACTATTTCCCCTGGATGGGAAAATATGAGATGAAATAAAATTAATTGTCTTAGAAGTTTACATTATACAAAAAACGATTCCAAGTATCGATAATAGGCATGGATGAAATGTGCTGGAATATATTATATTTGTTTATGTAATATAAATCAGTTAAAAATAATATTTGGCCACCCTTTCATACTGCCAGGTGTTCTTCCTCTGCCTCTTGGTCTCATGATAAAAGAAACAAATGCTAGTATACCGATTCCTCTACCCAAGGGTCTCAGGGAATCAATTCATCACACATTGGCACCAAAATCCTCTACAGTCTATGTAACTGCTTAGGGAAGAGACCATAATTGTATCTTTGGGCCACAAGAGGCTGTCAGGAGCAGAAATCATAAAATCATTTCTGTGTTTTCTAGGTTCAAACTCACCATACACTGATATCTCTTATTGTCCTCATCAGAACCTTCCCTTACTTATTATTATTTTATTATTATTACTTTTGTATTATTATATGTTTGTACTATATCACAGTATATAATGGATTTCCATACTTCTATCAGAAAGAATAATGTTGCACCATTTGTAAGGGAATAGAAAAACTTGGAAAAATAATATTAAGCAACGTGAGCCAACCCAAAGAAACATAGTTTTATTTAAAAGCAAATTTTTTCAAGTTCCAAAGCATTACTCAATTTTTTGAAAAGTTACAGGTATTCTGAAATGGATTGTTTTATGTGGATACATAAAGCAAATGGAACTTATGTGATCTCAGTCTTGCTTAAATGTTTTATTTAGTTCAATTCTTTTTTTTTCATTTATTGTTAAAGTGATGTATAGATGGGTTACAGTTTCATACGTAGGACAGTGAGTACATTACCTCCTCCCTCATTTCTCTCCCACCTCCCCACCTCCCCATTTCGGTCTCCTCTCCATGACTTGTACAGTTGGTTTACACCATATAGTTTTGTAAGTATTGCTGTTACATTGGTTTGTCTTTTGATCCTTTGTCTCTCGACTTGGGTATTACCTTTCTCTTCCCTCGTTCCAATACACGTATATGCAATATCCAGGGTACTAAAATCAGTTACAATGATATCAGGGGTAAAACAACAATGGGAAAGAGAGACAAAAGAGAAAGGGTATAATTTCACAAGGTATTTTGAAAATAATTACAAAAATAATATACCACTTGTTTCCATAAGTTGGATTTCATTTCACTTAGCATCATCTCATGTATTCATATGAATATAGCAACTCAAAAATTAAATAGTTCAATTCTTTATCAATCAACCTATTGATGTATTTGGAATATATTACCCAAGTACGTATTTGATGTGCTTAAGAGGAAGAAGAGAGAGAGAAAGTAAGAAAGAGAGAGAGAGAGGAGAAAAGCAGAAGAAGAGAGAAGGGGAGAGAGAGACAGCAAATACAATTGTGTCTAAACTTTTTCAGATGGTGTGGTGGTCAGCTAAAATCATCTTCCAAAATTAACACATAGTTTTCCAACATCCATAAGTGGGTGAAAATTCAATTTTACATCATATAGCTATTCTCTCTTTCCTTGGTTAGGCACTGCAGAGATTTACATGGGCCTAGTGAAGTGAAAGAAGGGCTTCCTGTCATGAATGCATCTTGTTTGCCAGGTCTCCATTTTATTGTGGCATAAATATTAATATATAAACCGGTATGTGGAAGGTAATGATCAGTGCTATGAAGTTAATAAAGTTATGTTGGCTGTTAGCTGTTGTTGGAATGTATAGTAGAGAGGCTTTCTTTTATTAAGAGCCCAGTGTGTAGATATGTTTGTACTGTTATGTGAGTAGGCAGCCATGATGGAAAGATTCAAGTCATGTGGGACTTTGCAGGATATCTCTACCCATTTCTGCTTCCTGAAATAAGAGTGTGGTTGATAAATTCAAGAAAGAACGAGTGTACGTTTGGGTTAAAGTTTATTTATACATGCAAAAAAAAGAAGAAGAACCAATAGTAGGACAATAATGAAGTTGTGCCATTATATATTGAATTCTCTCTAAAAAGCAAGTATAACTTGTCATTGGCTGCCCATTGTCAAGTCTAGGGCTGGAGTTGACCTGCAATCTCCTTCAAGGGAAAGAAATAAGTGTACTTGACAAGAATCTCTTTGGTGTTGTTCTTAGTAATTTATTAGACAGAAAAAAGCAGAGAAATACAAGATCAATACTTCAATTCAGCCACTTAATCAAATCAGTTTTCTCTCATACTATTTACTTCCTATTTTTTGTTCAAACATTAATTAAAACAATATAAAAATTACTACAGCTAGATTTATGCCTTAATTTGTACTAGTAATCTTATGTAAATATTTACACAGGTTTCTGTTATGCAAAAGCAAATATAAAGATATATTTATTATTCTGTGTTTTATGTCATTTATAGAAACATGAAATTAAATGCAATATAATGTTTGGCAATTTGATTTTCTTCATTACAGTTTCACCATCGAAACTACTGTATGGTACTTGCTTTGCTCTGGGGTTTGTTGTTGTTTCTTTCTTTTGTTCTACATCATATGCTTGTTTTTTTATTTTAAAAATACACTGTGCTCTACATAACTAGGCGGTTCACAATCTGTGGCACTTTAGAATATGAAATATATAAAAACACTTTATCCTTCTATACTAGTACCTTTAATTTTGACATATGTATTTATGGTAAAATATAAGATATACTTGTAATTCACAACCTTGCCAATTTGCTGTTGTTGGTTGGTTGGGATTTTAGGGTTTTGCTTTTCTGGGGAAATTGATCTTTCTTGCTTTAGCTTTTATTTCCTTAATGTTGTTCTGTGTTGGGCCATCTTTATTTCACTTCATTATGTATTTCCCATTTATATCCTTGCATTTGTATATTGAGCTGTGTTTCTGTCATCACTTTGGAAAGGTTCTGTGGATATTTTGGCCAGTACTCTGTAGAATATGTCCCCCAGTTTATTGCTTCATTATAATGTCTTTCACAGTAAAAATATGTTGAATCATTGTCCCATTATTTTTTTATCTTTCATTTTGCAGATTGCTATTTGCAGTTGTGAAAACTAGTAGACATAAGAACTATTAACTCTTTATTATAAACTACATTAAAGTACAGAGAAATACTATGAAGAAATAATAACTACAAAATGCAAAATATAACTACAAAACTTATATTAATATTTTGAAACATGATGGCCAATATAAACATGATATACAAATATATGCATATTAATATAGAGACTTTATATATCTATCTTTGTTTTTGAACAAAACAGGAATTAGACTTCTTATTTTTTAAGTGTGAATTTGATTCTTTAAAAATTACAAAAACTTTTATCCATGACATTTGGAGATAAGAGTCTCACAGACTTTCCTACCCAGGCTGATTTTCAATCATGATCCTTAGATCTCAGCCTTCTGAGTAGCTAGGATTATATTAGTGAGCTTTATGCCAAGCTTGATAAAAATATACCTTTTAAGCTCTGAAAAATCAAATAAAAGTTACAAAAGTAAATAAACAAACAATATTATGGCTGTGAAAGAAATAGGAAATGTAAAATAAAATAATCAAAGAACAAAATAAAATCAATAAAAATGAATGTGAAAAATCCTTTACTACAAAATAATCCTCATACATATCTGAAAAAGGAACCAGCTCCATTTTTTATTCTCATTACCTACTTAAATTTCTATAGAAAGATTTTAAGAGATTAATTTGAAAACTGATCACAATGCTCCTCTCTAAGAAAGAAGAGGAAGAGGGAGGAGAAAAGATGGAAGAGAAAGTGAAAGAAAGTTGAAAGGGAAAAAAGGAGTATTCAACCCACAAGAAAAATAATAAAATTTAAAAAAGAGTACGACAACAGGCATAAATTGAACAGGGAATAAAGTTACTTCCTAATTTATTTTTTTTCTGAAAAGAAAACATAAATCAACCTGTCTCTTGGGATCTGTTTCTGTGACTTTGGTTTTATAGAACTTGCTTTAGTCTGAGTTTGAAAAGAACTATGTAGGTGATGTTTAACTAGCTCTTTCATGATTATTTTAATGCTTTTATCTCTTGTGGGGGTTGTTGCAGAAAGATAGGCATAACAAACAACAACTAACCTTTCTTAAGAAATATATACTAGTACAAGTGTGTGTGGTCTTTTCAGAAAGAACAAACACTTATCTTTACAGTAAATAGAGCATGCAATGCTTACCAAATTCCAGTGAGGGATCTTTGTTAGCAAACTACTAGCTAGCTCTTATGCTCATTCTGCAAGCAATGAAGTACCTGACCATTAAACCTGTTTTAATCAGGTAATTAATTTTTAATTGGGTACTCCCTGGGACAAGTTAAAAAAATCCAGAACATTTCTTCTTAGAACTTTGAGGAAGCAGTCCATTTGTAGATAAATTATTTCCTTCTCCCTCTCCCCATTCCTTTCTTTCCTGCCTGATAAAACATGGAGGTTATAGAGAGAAAGAATTTTGAAAGATTCCATTGAATAAGAAAGAATCTAAAGCCAATGTAGTAAAAATCAAAATAATAAAATTGTATATGAAAAGAAAAATCATCATAGAAAAATATTTTGGGTTTTATATAGTACTTTACCCTTAAACTTTTATTATTCACATTTGGCCTAATAAAAGAAACCTACTCCTGATTTGGGCATGTATTGTGTTAATCTAGTGAGAGTTGTATAAAATAACATTCACATATTCAGACCACACTACATTTTATGAAACAAAGCTTCTAGGCTCCTATTCCTAAGATTAGTTACAACTATGGAAAAGCACATCAAAATGAACATGAAAATAAACAGAACAAAGGGAATCCAGTACATTCTTCTGTTATTATTTTCTTTTCTTGGCCATTGTCCTCTGATCCTGGCTGCCTCTGCTGTGGACTGAAGGAAGTTTGGAGAGATTGAAAAGAATGAGAGGGCACAGAAAGAACCTTGGTATTTGGGGATCCTCATTCTACTAAACTCACCTCTCTAAGTACTGTGTGAAGGACCACTGGGGGTTGGAAATCACCCCCTTGCTCTTGTTACAGAGAAATCTGGAGGTTATTTTCATCAGTTTCTAATAATCTAGATCACATGTAGAATAAGTCAAATAGCCTGAGAGTAGGAGATAATTTTTTTGTTTATTTGTGATAGAACACAGAAACTGGCAAGGGTAACATTATCAGTCATATACAAATAAAGATGTTTAGATAATATCCAGGGATTTGATATTAATATTTAAAATTAATAATAATAGAGAGACTGCTTTATATTTGAGCTTTTAAAGACCAAAAGATCTTTCTCTAGAAAAAAATAAAGAAGGATAAATTCTAAAATTTTAGATGTATGTTAGATATTGGGGGTTAAAAACATGGAACTACATAGGAAAACAAGAAAATCCCTTGTTATCATAAATATTTCTCTCCCTCCAGGACAGGCTAACAAAAAGAAAACTAAACACAATACACATTTAAATTCAGTGCTTATACACATCTTATGTTATCACTTTCAACCATGAATAGCTCTGTTTAATATGTGTGAGTTAGTCTTTCTGTTTTTACAGATAAGGATGTGTAATATCTAAAATAGGGCAAGTAACTTGAAGCTGTGAGTTGAAAAATACATAAACTAATTAAGTTTAAATTAATGCTTTGAGGCTCACTCTCAAAGTTATTGTCTATGTGGAAAAGTCACCTTCTAAATTCACAATTAAAAATAATTAATTCTAACATGAAGCCTTCATCGATTAAAGAATGAAAAAACTTTTTGAAACTGTTTTGAAGGGTAATAGTGACTTGCCGATAGTTATAGGTCTGTATAAAATATTAAGATATTTATTGACTGTAAAATGGAACCCTACCCAATAAAACCAAACTTTTCTTAAGAATTAGATTAAATGTCAAGGCATAATTCTGGATTTGTTGGAACTATAGGGCAGTATATCAAAACAAGGAAAGAAAAAAAGATTCTTCTTAAAAGAAAGATTTCTATACCAAGTCTCTATTTTATATATCAGAGAAACATAACCTTACCAAGAAAAGATAATTTAGTTAATTCAGACTTTGCTCCAGGCTTTCATTTCATCATCAATGGAGGTAAGTGATGTTCATTAGGATAAGAAACAAAATGAGGTTAGTTCTGGTCTTAAATCTATCCACAATTGTCATGGGTATTTCCCCCCCATCTCCTCATGTGCTATGAAATGCTCAGCATCTCACACCTCCTCTCTGCAGCTGAAGCCTCTTCCATCATGTCAAGAACTTCATTAGATGTTACTTTATGTCTTTCGTTGGTACTTTTCATTATTATAATTCTACTATCTAATGCTTCACTTAACAGCTCAGCTGACAGAAATTCTGATGTTACACATTTGAATCAAGGAGAAATAGTGATAAAAGCTTGTGAATTCTCTGCAAGGTAATTTCTAAACTTAAGTCTCCATGTGTTTTATATTTTCAACATGACAACTATAAAACAAATTTTATTTGGATAATCCATAGGAAATTGCAACTTTTAAGTGCTGATTCTTTTAGATAATAAAAAGTTATACCAGTCACAGGAAGAACATGAACTTAGTGATAGAAAAGAACAAGATTAGTGAAGAGTTGGGAGTTCTGAATAAAGTCCCAAAAATGTATAATAATCTTACTTACATTGTAGCACCAAAACTGAAGAAAGAAGAAATAATTCGTTAAGTTAGGATACTTGAATGGCTATTTGGAAATGAAATTTCAAACCACAGATCAGGATGCAATGTAACAAGAAAAGAATAAATTATTCAAATATAAAATGTCAAAAAATATTAATTTAGTATCTGAATGAAGATATTCTAATCCTGAAAGTACAGGAAGCCTTACCAACAAACATTAATGGGCTTTGTTTATTCATATGAGATTAAAGGGATTATTAAATTTGGGAAAGATTTAATTTAAGGACATGGCTTATGATATAGTGTAAACCTTCCAAGTTAGTGGCCAAGAAGCAGTGCATCAGTTTTGTCAAAAGAAATGGCACACTTGTGAGTGACAACTTAGTGCCATAGTTTGATTCTGTACTGAGCATCCAAAAAATCTGTTTACTTGTAGCCAAGGGGGTTTGTGTCAGATTTGTTAGGATATTACAGGATAAATATGGGGACAATTTCATGTCCCTTAAAGGAGTAGGTAAGTTTAGTAAGAGCTCCTAAGCCATTTACTAAATTCACATAAGTGGTCACAACAAAAACCCTGAAGTTTTCATACCAAGCTACTGCCAATTTGTTAGATCTTAACATATTAGCAAACAGTGATGTAGGCAATTCAGTACATTAAGAAACATGGAAATAAAAAAATACATTTTATTGCCCATTCATTCTCTACAATAAGCACATTTTCATTAATTATCACACTGGTAGGATTTTGGTTTTGTTTTATTTGGGGAGTGTGTGTGTGTGCATGCGTGTGTGTGTGAGTGAGAGTGTGGGGGGGAGAGAGAGAGAAAGAGAGAGAGAGAGAAGGTAAGTATGTATGTACAAGTCCTGGGGCTTGAGCTCAGTGTCTGGATGCTGTCTCTGAGTTCCTGGGCCTTTTCTTTCAAGGCTCAGGGTGTATAACTGGAGCCACAGCCCCACTTCTGGAATTTTTTTCCTTTTCTTTCCTTTTTTTTAAGGTTAATTGGTGTCACAAACACTTTCCTGCCTGGGCTAGCTTCACACCATGATCCTCAGATCTCAGATTCCTGAATAGCTAAGATTAATGACATGAGCCACAATGCTAGGCTTGTTTGGAGATTTTTGTTGTGTGTGTTTTTTAAGTAAGGTTGTTTTCAGGGTTTTTATTAGGTGGTTTATATCTTTAATTTTGGGGGAACCTAAGAAGTGCTATCTTCTAGACTCTCCCACAACCTTAGGAAAAAATATAAGGGATTTTTCACAATTACTCAAGGCTCTTTTCTAATATTTTGTAGTGAATTTTTGGTGAATATATTTGGAAAAAGACTCTCTATGTAGATTTTTAGATCCATTACATATTTAAGCTAGGGAAGATAATACCACTAAAGGAAGGGACCTGAGACAGAGTCTCAAAGAATGACTTACGAAGTATTTATACAAATGTGAAGGCCATGAGTGGTTCATGTGTTTATAAAACCTCTGGTCGGAGACAAAACTACTCAAAAAGAATACAAACAATGTAATTTTAGTTGATGTATTTTGTAGGTTGAAATGTGAAAAGCACAGTTCCAGGATTAGAAAGGGAAAAAAAAAAAAAAGAAATCTGCAGCGAGGTAAAGTGCTCAGTGGTTTAGGAGAAAACACAGAAGTAATTCAGCAGAGATTTATTTCATTCATTAAATCAAGAAATCAATGATAGAAGATGTGAGAAAGGGAATGAAATATAAATTATTGAATAAATATTGATAGTTATAAAGCACAAACACTTTTGCAAGAGTCGCATATTGCATTGAAAGCGCATAAAATATTCAGGAATTAAAACATTTTTCAATTTGTATTGAAATCATGTTCTAATGTAGGAAATTGTGCACATGTACCAGGGGAAATTATCATGAAGAGCAACTCAAAGACATAAAGTTAATAATGTAAATTCTTCCTTGAATAATCTTAGTACACTTTAGTATTTATAAAGCAATTGAATGCAAAAAAGAAAAACAAGGGAACGAGATGGCAGATTAAAAACACCCATGTCTTCTCTACATCCCCACAAATCTAAAATCCAACCTCAAATATGTGGTTACAAGAAGAAACAAGTGGCTGAGAAAAGCAGAAGAGGATACCAGTGAGGCAAGGACAGAGACCAGGACACTCCATCGGGTGTTAAAATCTATATCGATTAAATAAATAAAAGACACTAATGCAAATGTCTAGTTTTGTTTCTCTTGTAGTCCCTTCCTGTGGCTGTACCCCTGCTACCATTGTATTACGTCCGAGTACCCTGGATACTGTTTATACAGTCACACTTTGACAATAAAGAAAAAAATGCTAGGCAATATGTTACAGGAGAGGGAGAATAACCACAGAGGGGTTGCATGGAGAAGAAAGGAGAGACGTCCCCTCTAAAGAATCCCAGAGGTTATACAAACTGACATGTTGCATAAATAATATTTAAAAGGAGTGCATGCCTACCTGGCAGTAATCTTAAACACAAGCCTTCCAGCTGGAAAGAGTTGAAGACCCTGCTTTGCAAACATCCAGCTCTCACAGACATTGACAACTAACTCCATTAGCTAAGCAAATGACTACCTTGACAATCAGCAGATTAGTGGCAAGTGGGACTCAGAACGACAAACATCAAACTACTAAATTGGACTTAGCAAGCCATGAGCCTGGTTATACTTTGTACCTGGAGTGGTAACTTAGGCAATCTTTTATTGCCCCTTTATTGTCAAGGTGAAGTACAGAGGAGTTACAGTTTCATATGTAAGGCAAAGAGTACATTTCTAGTTCAACCTGTCACCTCCTCCTTCATTTTCCCCCTGTCTCCCCCCACCTCCTTTCCCTCTCCCACCCCATGAGTTGTACAGTTGGTTTACACCAAATGGTTTTATAAGTAGTGCTTTTGGAATCATTTGTCTTTTTATGCTCTGTCTCTCGATTTTGATATTCCCTTTCCCTTCCCTAGTTCTAATACCAGTATATAGAGTATCTAGGGTACTCAGATGAGATACAATGATAGCGGGAGTACCACCACAGGAAGGAAATACAAGAGACAATAAAAGGTACGGTTTCACATGGCATGTTGAAAATAGTTACAACAATGATATAACACTTGTTTCCATAACATGGAGTTCATTTCACTTAACAGCATCGTATGTATTCATAAAGGCATAGCTATTAGGCTTTTGTGATCTTCTGCTATGACTAGCCTAAACATGTATTAATTATTCCTTATGAGGGAAACCAAAGAGTCCGTGTTGCTTTGAATCTGGCTCACTTCACTTAGTAAAGAGTAAATATCTTCCTCTCCAGAACTATACTATACCCTAAACTCTCCTCCTGTGTCCTTGGATGGACAGACCTGTCCCTGGAGTTTTTGCTCTGTAAGATAAGGTACACAGAACAACCCATGTCCCCTAGATATTTAGATAATGGTGTGAAAACTTCTAACCCAACAAAATAGAAAATCCAGAGGAAAGCAACAAATTTAAGAAACGGAGGAAAAATCAAAATTGCGGGAAGATAGAAACAATGTAAGCACATCTATAATGAGCAATGAAATTGAAAGATTCCCAAAAGACTAAATAATTAACTTTACTTCTGAATTCTGCCAGAATTTGAAAGGCAAGGCAAAGAAATACATCTGCAAGTGATGAAGGATGCAAGAAGGATCTGAAAAATAATACAGGGCTAAATTAGAACAAAATATGATATCTCACAATGAATGAAATAAATGAAAATAAATATATATAATCAATAATGTAACAAAACTTTCTTTCATGGACTTTCAAAGGCCAAATGAATGTCCTTCAGATTACGAAACAAATAATCTTAGTGGAATAGTTAGCCTATTGAGAAATTCTAGACAATCCTTAGAATTCTGGAAAGGCAAAAGATATTTTTCTTAGAAGATATGGTCAAGAATAAAAAGTTAAATATGTAAACTTTAGCTAAGAGAAAACAACAAGTAAAAGAAAATCATTTTACTTAGAGAAAGGCTTTTAGCATAGTTCCTGGGATAAAATAAGGATTAATATGATAATTGTAGTATAATTCAACAAAGTCTAATGAAAGAGGAAAATTTTTCATTATAAATATTATTAGAAGCTTATTATTGCAATAATTACTAAAGAGATTGAATATTGTCAGAAACATCTCCATGTTAAAAACAATTATTTTACTCCAACATGGAACTTAAAACACTAATAAAAAAAGTGCAAAAATTATTTTTTGCATTAAATAATAATAATACTAATTGATAAAATCTAATTTATCTTCCCAAGGCTGATAGATTTTTATATATTCAAGTTATTCATCTATAGTTGATTCTACATTTTAAGAATACAATTCTTTTTGTTCTTCATCATAGGGCTTGAACTCAGGGACTGAACTCTGTCCCTCAGCTTTCATGCTCAAGGCTAGCACTCTATCACTTTGAGCCACAACACTGCTTCAGATATTCTGGTAGATAATTGGGGATAAAAGTCTCACAGACTTTCCCACCCAGGCTGGCTTTGAACTGTGAACCTCAGATCTCACCCTCCTCATCCTCAGCTAAGATTATAGGAGTGAGCCACTACACCCAGCTTAAAATTCTTAATTATTATTAAAATGGAGGCTTTTAGCTTGAATGTTTCAATAACATTAGGAATTTACCAAGAAGAAAAAAAAAGGAAGGGGGTACATTTCTGTAATTATAATTAGGAAAGTAAAACTAATTTCTGGAATACTTTCATCCTGATGTCTTATGTATCTACTAAACTTAAATTGAATTACTCCCAGTTCATCTCACTCTTTAGAAGGGGAAAGTAATTTAAAGATTCTGAGAAATCTCATTTCAGACTTACTAAGGACTATTCTGTATTCATTCTTATGCTTGAATTGCTGACTGTGTCATAGAAATCAATATATTAAGGGTTGAATGAAATTTCTTTATAATGTTTTCCACAGGCTGTGCTATTTTTTAGAACAATTGGAAACCATTATGTAGGTTTTATAGGCCTTTTGTTGAAACTTCACAAATGTAACATTACATAGGGGAATATGATATGCCCATTTTCTGATAAACGTCCTTTACATTTTAATGCTGTATAGGTATTAGGCAAAACTTGGCTAGTTCTCAGTCAAATCCATCACTGATAAGTAACTCAGGTTTTTCCAAAAGCTACAGTCCCAACCATTTCAGGATTTATAATCAGTTCTGTCTGAGGAGGATATCTATTTTAGTGCACAATCTTTTAATATGACATTTCATAAGATAGCTATTATTTAAGACTTTGTAGTCACTCCATTCTTCCCTATAATAACTGGTTTCATTCAAAGTGTACTATGGTGTATTATTAACCCATTTGCCTCTTGGACTTCCCTCCTACCCAGCTTTCCTTCTGCCTCTTTAAGCTGTCAGCCCATTGTGTTCAATGAAGCATCAGAAAATACCTGGCTCTTTCATGAGCACAGCAGGTGTGCATTTATGAAGCATACCAGACATATTAGCAACAGTCAACAAATGAATGTCACTGCTCACAAACCTTGCAAGGAAAATGGGAAACAGTAATACAAAAATAAAATTATTTATCTCACACATTTAAGGAAACTTTTAGAAATCATGATGAAATCATCACCCTCGTTTCCTTAATAATGGCAAGGACCTTTTTTTTTTTTTCCTCAGCCTAGGTTCTAGGTTTGTTTTTGCCTTACAAACATCAGTCATATACCCATTTTCCTTAAAGTAAACTGGACTATGCATAAGGTCAAAGATAAATGAATAGAAACTATATATTTCAGAGAATGAAAAATTCATATTCTCAATCTTTGTGAGATTCTATAATGGATTGAAATTGGATATTTCCTCTTTCCTTGTTTCATTCATTAAAGTAATAATAGCTTAATTGTTTTAAACTTGAAACATGAGAGCATGGAAATTTTAGTATGTATTCCAATATTCTCACACCTTGTTGTTGACATTTATCAAATTGAAATATAAGAGCAGTTGGATATGGTAATAAATTGATTTAATTTATAGTTCCTCTCTCTCTCTAGATTTCTCTCTAGACTTTATGGAATGTGGCTTCATCGACGCCTTAGTTAGGGAGTAGAGTTTGTTTCCCTGCGTTTCCCTTTCCTGCCCCCTTTCCCTTCTATTTCCTTCCTTCCTTCTTCCTTTTGCTTTCCTTCCTTGTTCTTTGAATATGGTCTAGTATTAATAAGTTCTTTGTGTGGTTGAATATAGAATGAATCAAACTATGCTGGTTTTGAATCCAGTTCTCAAAATGGCCTAGGATTTCTGCTTCCGTGGAAAGACTAAATATGTCCTAGGCTGTAAGAAAATGAGGAAATTTTTGAAGCAAAGCTTTTGACCACATGTACAAACCTCACAAAACAGTCCAGGTCATTACAGCCTATCTCATTCATGTCAAGACAAATTACTAATAAAACAAAAGAGTAATTTGAAATGAAATTTTGGGATCCAATTTGTTTTGGGGATGGTTTGTTATTCAATTCTAATTTACTGATGGTAAACGATGTATTTCACAATTTCTCAGACAAAAGGTTGACCTTTACAAGAATGTCTAAGTCCTCTTATCAAATAAATGAGTAGTTTTACTACAGTAACATTACTTACTATAACTATTACATACTATAGTAGAAGGAAAAGTTCTCTAAAGTATGATTCCTTCAATATTTTCTTTTGACCCTTAGCCACAAAATTTGTATTCCATAGTACCCTATGCATTCCAAACCCAGCTCCATTCTGAATATTGCCCTTTAAACTTACGCTACAAATTCTGCTTTATAAATCACCAATAAAATTTATAATTTTATAAACTAGGAGTCCCTCAGAAACTAGGGATGATAAAAACTAAAAGCGTAGAAGGGTTGCAGAAGTTTCTAAAGAAAAATGTTTATTTAGATATCCAGAATAAATACTTTACCTATTTCATTCTTTTCTTTCCTTTTCCTCCCTTTCTTCCTTCCTTCCTTCCTTCCTTCCTTCCTTCTTTCTTTTTTGCTGTTGTTTTATTGCTGTTGTCATTGGCGTTGAGCTTGAACTCAGAATTTGTGAGCTGTACTAAGCTTTTCTGCACAAGGCTAGGGCTCCACCTCTTTGAACCACAACTCCACTTTCACTTTTTAAAATTTATTTTTTTATTTATTGTCAAAGTGATGTACTGACAGGTTACAGTTTCATAAGGAAGGTAGTGTGTACATTTCTTATCTAACTTGTTACCTCCCCCATCAATCCTCCCCTTCCTGTCCCATATTTCCCCCCCACCATGAGTTGTACAGTTGGTTTGCAGCATATAGTTTTGTAAGTATTGCTATTTCATTGGTTTGTCTTTTATCCTTTGTCTCTCCATTTTGATATTACCCTTCCTTTTCCTAGTTCCAATACAAGTATATACAATATTCAGGGTACCAAATTCAGTTACAGTGATATCAGGGGTAAAACCATGGGGAAGAAAGACAAAAGAAAAAGGCATGTTTTCACATGGTATGTTAAAAATACCAACAATGATAAGCCACTTCTTTCCATAATTTGGAGCTAGCATCATCTTATGTGTTCATATGGATATAGCTATTGAGATATTGTGATCTACTGTTAGGATTATCCTAGACATCTACTAATTGTTCCCGATGAGAGAAGCTATAGAGTCTGTTTCTTTAAGTCTGGCTCACTTCACTTAGTATAATGTTTTCCAAGTCCTTCCAATTCCTTACGAATGGGGCAATGTCATTCTTCCTGATAGAGGCATAGACTTCCATTGTGTATGTGTACCACATTTTCTTTGTTGTTTATGCATGGTACAATTTATTTCTTTTCTTTATTGTCAAAACTAAATACATAGAGGTTCCAGTTTCATATGTAAGGCAGTGAGTTCATATCTCATCCAACTTGTTACATCCTTCCTCATTTTTCCCCTGGCTCCCTCCTCCCCATTTCCCTCTCCCCAACCCATGAGCTGTACAGTTGGTTTACACCAAATGGTTTCTAAGTGTTGCTTTTTGAATGGTTTGTAATTTTGTTCTTTGTCTCTCGAATTTGGTATTCACTCTCCCTTCCCCAATTCTATTACCTGTATAAACAATATCCAGGGTACTCAGGTGTAATATAGTGGTAGCAAGGGTACAGACCCAGGAAGGGACTACAAGAGAAACAAAATTAGACAAACCATTCAATCAAACAAACAGACAAGGAAAAAGAGAAAAAAAAAGTAATACAAGTTCACATGGCATGTTGAGAATAATTGCAACAGTGGTAAAAATCTTGTTTCCATAATGTGGAGTTCATTTCACTTGGCATCTTCTTATGTGGTCATATACAACATATAGTTTTGTAAGTATTGCTGTTGCATTAGTTTGTCTTTTTATCCTTTGTCTCTTGATTTTGGTATTCCTTTTCCCTTACCTAGTTCTAATTCACATATATACAATATCCAGGGTATTAAAATCAGTTACAGTGATATCAAGAGTAAAATCCATGGGAAGAAAATACTAAAGAAAAAGAAAAGAGGGAGCATGGTTTTACATGGCATGTTGAAAATACCTACAACAATGATATACCACTTGTTTTCATAACTTGAAGTTCATTTTGCTTAGCACCATCTTATGGGTTCATTACAGGCATAGCTATTGAACAATTGTGATCTTCTAGCACTATCCTAGATGGGTACTAATTATTCCCTAAGAGGGAAACCATAGAGTCCATATTTCTTTGGGTTAAGACTAATAATAATAATAATAATAAAAGCTGCAGGGAATGTAGCCAAAAGGAAATCCTACTACATTGTTCATGGAAGTCTAAACTTTTTCAACCACTCTGTCTAAACACAGAGCTCCCCTACAAATTAGCAGCCCCACATTGGGGCATCTACCCAAAAGTCTACAACCAAGACTACACTAAAGCCACCAGCAAAAGTATGTTCATCACAGCACAATTTGTCATTGATAAAATATGGAACAAACCCAGATGCCCCTCAGTAGATGAGTGGATTAAGAGGTGCATGTACACAATGGGATTCTATGCCTCTATCAGAAAGAATGACACTGCCCAATTCATAAAGAAATGGAAGGACTTGGAAAAAACCGTACCACATTTTCTTGATCCATTCATCTACTGAGGGGCATCTGTGTTGGTTCCATATTTTAGTGATGACAAATTGTGCTATGATGAATAAGTCAACGAAGGCTTGGACAAATATCATTGCATCTTCAGAGCTTCTCCATGGCAAAGGAGATAGCCTGCCAGATAAATAGAAAGCCCACAGATTGGGAGATCTTTACTGGCCATACAACTGGCAAAGGCCTCATATCTAAAATATACACAGAACTCAAAAAATTGAATTCTTCCAAAACAAGTCCTCAAAGAACCAATGACCCCCTCAACAAATGGACTAAAGATCTAAAAAGAGACTTCTCTGAAGAGGATGAGACTGGCCCAGAGACACATGAATAAGTGCTCACTATCACTGGCCATAAAAGAAATGCAAATCAAAACAACATTGAGATTCCCCCTCACCACAATTAGAATGATCATTATCAAGAAAACTAATAACAACAGATGTTGGAGGGGATGTGGCCAAAAGGGAACCCTACTATATTGTTGGTGGGAGTGCAAAATTGTTCAATCACTCTGGAAAGCTGTGCGGAGGTTCATCAAAAAGCTAAGCATAGAGCTCCTCTGTGACTGAACAGCCTCACTTTTGGGCATCTACGCAAAATATTACAAAGTAATGCACACTAAAGCCACCTCCATTTTCACTTTTAAAGTGCTTAATTGGAGATAAGACTCTCACAGTCTGGCTTTGAATCATGATCCTCAGATCTCAGCCTCCAGAGTAGGTAAGATTTACAGGTGTGAACCCTCAGTGCCCAGCTTGGGTCAATTTGGAATAAACTAACAAGAAAATTATATTCTTTTCTCAAGTCAACTTGCTATAATTTAAAAATAATAATGTATAAATTTGTCCTATTTATGATGATTAAAGTTTTCATGAAAGGGGCAAATGAGCACAGTCAGTAGAAATGAAAGTGTTGGAATTTCTACAGGAGTGCCAGACACCCTTCTTGATACGGTCAATATTCTCTTTCTTCACATTGTTTTCAAAACTCTTACCTACTTTAAAAATGTTCCAAAATGTTATACACTTTGTTCTTGATCCATGGTTCCCAAGACTATCTTTTCTCCTTTGTTTTCTTTAAAATGGTTCCCACCATGTTATTCATATGGAATTGCAGTTTAGGATATTTTAACTAGTTTTCTTTTTCTTAACTCCAAACCTTGGAGAACTGTCTTTTATAAATGGCATAATATTTATATCATTCCTTCTGTTTTAAATTGTTCTTTACAAAACTCTTACACAGTTCCCATAGAGTGAAGTAAAATTGTTTTGTTTTGTTTTTTTTCAAAACACAGATAAAGGAGAACAAAGGAACTGTATAGACTGGGAGATCCAAGGACAAGTGCTTAAACTTCCATGTAGGTTAAAGTACTTAACTCTCCCCTACCTGTGTCTCCTCTCATTTCACTTTACCTACTTTACACAAATGAAACATTATCCTGATTTTTGTTAGGAATCACTTTCTTGGGTTTTATGTTATGTTATGAAACTCTATTGGCCTTGTCCTTTTAAAAATATGTCCTTTGCATCTTTACTGATCCTCCCCTTTCTATTACTAGTTATGTAGTCCTGAAAGAATCTATAAGGCATATTTTTCATGGGATAATCTGATATATGACTTTGTTACTGTATTTTCTACAAATGAAATCAGGATTCTGAATTTTTATGATTTGTATTTAACCTATTAGTTAAGGCTAGAGGTAAGAGTGTTTTTAATAAGTACAAGAATCTGTTGTGTGTGTGTGTGTGTGTGTGTGTATGTGTGCAATGTTAATGCCTACTGTTTTTCAAAGCCTACATTCATTAATCTGCTACATTTGGCATCTTTTAGAAGCCCATGTTTATGAAAAGAGAAGAGACAGATATATTCTTATGTTGCTATATTTCCATTCAAAATAGTAGCATATAAGATGGCAATATTATTTTATTATTATCACTATTTTGGTGGTATTTGGCTTGCCCTTCTTAGGCTGGTACTCTACTTCTTGAGCCATATTCCAACCCTGCTTTTATCTATTTATATTGGAGATGGAGTCTTATGGATTTTTCTGACTAGTCTAGGCATAAATCATGACCCTTCATATCTCAACTTTCTGAAAATCTAGGATTGCAGGCATGAGTCACTGGAACCTGAAGAATTTTTTATAGAATTTTAAACATTATATTGTCACTTCCTTTTATTCTCACAAAAACTCTTAATGGAGAAGGAAGATGAGGCCGCCCCAGTAGGGAGGCACCCCAACTCGCTCCACTTGAATAGCGAGCTGGGAACTCCAGCACCCAACACCCCATCAAGAACCTAGCAAAACCAGCAGCCAGAAGCAATAGAGAAACACAGGAAATGAAAAAGAACAAAAAAAGAAGAGCCTTTAACCTGCACAGAGCCGGAAAATCCCCAGGGTACCCTCCCCCCACCCGCCGACCCTGGCCCGAACAAGGCCAGGCTAGGAAAGGGGACCCAGCACCGGCAAACCGACTGCCAAAAAGTCATGCCAGGAGTGCAGAGTCCAGACAGCAGGACTCCACAGAACCCAGGGGAGCGCAGACCCATTGAGACAGGTGACGGGAAGTTCGGGACCACACGGCCGGGATCTGACGTGTGACATGAGCAGCGGGGAAACTGAGCAGAAGCCAGGGCCGCCACCACCAAACAACCGCCCAGCACCCCATCCCCAAAAGGCCAATAGCTGCGCGGGACATACACACACAAAATCCAGGACCAGTAGTTCCCCATTACCCCCTCCCCCAATGGGAGACCAGCTACCAGAGACCCAAACCCTACAAAGAAGCTAGAACTCCCCCCCTCCCCACCCAGAGGGAACAAAGAACCCCCAAATCAGGCCACAAAAGCTCCCTTCAAACTCTGGGAGGACACAGGAGCTAGCAGGGGAGGGATGAAGCAGCACCAAGGCAGTAGAGGAGCCTGAACTGGCTGCACCGGCCCCAACCCCCTTCCCAACAGGGGCCCGGGGACGGCAGGCATTGGAAGCCCCACCTGAGGCACCTGGGCCTCGTGGACTTTTTCAACAAAAGCCACAGGCGTGCTGGTGGGCAATACCAGCCCAGCAGGGACACCTAGGCCCAGCCACATGCCCCCCTCACAGTGGAGGCACAGTCTGTGGGCTCTAACCTGTGCCCGGACACTTGATCCAACTGGGGCCCACACATACCGCCCCCACAGCAAATTTGCAGGAGGGCACAAGCACACCCCAACAACCCGGGATCTGCTCTGATAGGCGTACCCCGCACAGGTGGGCAGGGGCCCCAGTGGCAGCACCCACTGTAGTAGGCGCACCTGCACAAGAGGGCAGAGCCCCCCAGCGGCAGTGCCCACTCAGTTTGGGGCATTTTGCATAAGTGGGTGGGCCACCCCTCAACAACACCAGCCCTGGAGCAATCCACACAGGAGGATGAACGGCCTGAGAGGTGAGCTCCTCTGACCAAGATACAGAGTAGGGAAAAAAGAACCAAAGTAGAGAAAAGGCTCCATGCCACGCTGAATCAGCGACCAGCAAACCCCCACCAGGGGCACACTAGGGTCAGCACAACACAGTGGCAGGACACTATCCCGCAGAGAAAGACACAGAACTTACCCACCCCCAAGTGCAGGGAGGGTGACCACCCCAGCAACAACTGAGGAGGTCACACTCACCCATTGGGCAGCAAGGTTCATCAGCCAAACTCAAACCCAGAGCCAGGACACAAGTCTCCCACTGACAGACCAGTGGGAACCAGCACAAAGCCAAACCAGGGAAGCCACCCACAGATCTCCAGATGCGCAAATCACAAAGAAATATAACACATTTCATCAAAGGGCAAGCAAACTCACCAGCTCCAAAAAGCAGCATGACTGAAGAGGAGAGGGAGAATAAAAAAATCAGCTGAGGCTATGTTAGCAGAAATGATGGAAAGTCTCAGAAACAAAATCAGAAAACAATTCCAGGAGTTTAGAGTGGAAGTCTCAAAGGACATCCAGGAAGCCAAAAAAGAAATGGAAGCAAAAATGGATACAGTGCAACCCTCCATTAAAGAAGATCTTAACATCCTGAGAAGTGAAATGCATGAAAAAATAGATTTAAAATACAACTCTTTAAAGGAAGAAATTTCCATGATCAGAGCTGATCTGGTAACCATAAATAGCTCTCTGACATCCATAAACTCTGCAATTGAATCCAAAGCACAAAGAATTGACCATATTGAATCCAGAATCTCTCTCTTGGACGATGATGCAGCCGATAAGAACCAGAAAATTACCACACTCCAAGAAACGGTAAAGCTCCAGGGCAGACTAATACAGGAGCTGGTGGACAAAGACAAAAGATATAATCTGCGCATAATTGGAATAGAAGGAACCAAATACCAGAGCAGAGGGCTTCAACATATTTTCAATAAACTTATTGCAGAAAACTTCCCCAATCTCACAAGGGACCCCATCCAGGTAACCGAAGCCTATAGGACACCTGGCAGACCAGACCCCAGAAAAGCCACACCAAGGCTCATAATAGTCAACACTTCAGATTTCAGGAATAAAGAGCAAATTTTGAAAGCAGCCAAAGCGAAGAAAGAAATTTATTACAATGGGAAGAGGATCCGAATAACAGCAGAACGTCTCCACACAAACTTACCACGTGCGAAGAGAATGGAACAACACCCTCCAAGTTCTACAGGCCAACAAGTGCCAACCTAGAATAAAATATCCAGCGAGCTGGAGTTCATATTCGAGGGGAAAACCAGATCTTTCCATAGCAAAGAGGATCTAAGGGAGTATGTGAAAAAAAAACAGCCCTACAGCGAATTCTAAGAGGGGAATCCCACCCAACAGAAATCGTACAGGACACACAGACAGATACAGAAAGAAACTACAATAGCCAGAGCCCAAGAGAAAGAGCAGCTCACTAAAGACAAGAAAAAAAAAGAGGAAAAACAGCCCAACAAGAAAATGAAAGGAGAAAAAACACTCATATCCTTGATCTCTTTGAATATAAACAGTATAAACCCTCCGATAAAGAGGAGCAGACTGGCAAAATGGATCAACAAACAAAAAATTGCCATCTGTTGTCTACAAGAGACCCACCTTACAGCAAGGGATAAAAACAGGCTCCAAATGAAAGGATGGAGTAAGATCTTCCAAGAAAACGCATCTACCACAACGTCAGGGGTATCCATCCTGATCTCAGACAAGCTGGACTTCTCATTAAAATCAACTCAAAAAGACAAAGAAGGTCACTACATTTTAATACAAGGAAAAATCCAGAATCAAGACATCACGGTGATAAATGTATACTCACCGAACAAAAGAGGCCCTACATATGTCAAGCAAATTCTCACAGAATTACAGAACAAGATAGACCCAAGCACAATCATAGTGGGTGACTTTAATACCCCATTCTCTCCAAGCGACAGATCCAACAACCAGAGGATTAGCAAGGGAGCTGAGGACCTAAGTAACATATCCCAAATGGATCTGACAGATCTATACAGAGTCTTCCACCCTACAGAGACCCAATACACCTTCTTCTCGGCAGCCCATGGATCATACTCCAAAATAGACCATGTCATAGCCGACACAAAGAACCTCAGCAAATCGACGTCATCCCATGCATTATATCTGACCACAGTGGATTAAAGGTAACCCTCAATAACAATGGTTATCACAGAGGCTATACACATTCTTGGAGGCTAAACCACACACTGTTATCCAACACTTGGGCCACAGACCAAATTAAAGATGAAATCAACAAATTCATAAGCCACATTGACAATGAAAATACATCACAAAGAAACCTATGGGACACAGCTAAGGCAGTACTGAGGGGCAAGATCATTGCTCTCAGCACTCACATTAAAATGATGGAAGCAGAGCAGGTGAATAACCAAACAATGAAACTAAAACAACTGGAGAAACAAGAAATGATCGAACCTAAAATGACTAGGAGGAGAGAGATCTCAAAGATTAAAGAAGAGATAAATCTGATTTAAAATAGAAAGACCATTCAACAAATAAATAAGACTAAAAGCTGGTTCTTTGAGAAAATAAATAAAATTGACAGACCCCTCGCAAGACTTACAAAAAAAGAAGAGAAGAGACTCATATACGTAAAATCAAGGACTCCACCAGAAAATTACAACAAATACACACAATATTCAAACAATCATAAGAAACTATTTTCAGAAACTCTACTCACTAAAAAACAATAATTTTACAGAAAGGGATCAATTCTTAGAGAAGTATAAACTGCCCAAACTGAACCAAGAAGAAATAAATCAACTAAATAAACCAATAACTTACAGCGAGATACAGGAGGTAATAAAGAACCTCCCAACAAAGAAAAGCCCAGGCCCAGATGGATTCACCAAGAAATTCTATAAAACCTTTAGTGAGGAACTAATACCAATACACTTCAAACTCTTCCGCGAAATAGAAAGAGAGGGAGAAATCCCAAACTCATTCTATGAAGCTAATATCATACTCATTCCCAAACCAGGCAAAGACCCAACAAAAAAAGAGAACTACCAACCAATATCACTAATGAACATAGACGCAAAGCTCCTCAATAAAATATTAGCTAACAGCATCCAGAAACTGATCAAGAAAATTATACATCATGACCAAGTAGGCTTCATCCCACAGTCACAAGGATGGTTCAACATCCGTAAATCAATCAATGTAATTCACCAGAACTAAAATCAAGAATCACATTGTTATCTCAGTGGATGCCCAAAGAGCCTTTGAAAAAATACAACATCCATACTTATTAAAAGCTCTGGAGAGAACAGGAATAGATGGAACATTCCTCAAAACAATAAAAGCCATATACAACAGTCCAACTGTTAACATCATATTAAATGGAGAGGAACTAAAATCATTCCCCCTAAACTCAGGAAAAAGACAAGGATGCCCACTCTCCCCACTTCTATTCAACATAGTGCTGGAATCCATAGCCATAGCAATAACGCAAGAGGAGGACATCAAAGGGATCCACATCAGCAAGGAAGAAATCAAACTATCCCTATTCGCAGATGACATGATCTTATATCTGAAGGACCCAAAAAAACTCAGTACCCAAACTCCTACACCTAATAAACCATTTTGTCAAAGTAGCAGGATACAAAATCAATCCACAAAAGTCAGCAGCTTTTCTGTACACCAGCAATGTACAAGCAGAAAAGGAAATTATGGAAACAATTCCATTTACAGTAGCCAAAAAAAGAATAAAGTACCTAAGGATCAACCTAACCAAGGACGTGAAGGACCTATTTACTGAGAACTATAAAAATTTAATATGGGAAATCAAAGAAGACACAAGAAGATGGAAAGACCTCCCATGGTCATGGGTAGGCAGAATCAATATAGTGAAAATGGCCATATTGCCCAAATTGTTATACAAATTCAGTGCAATCCCTATCAAAATCCCAGTTACATTCTTCACTGAAATAGAGAAAGCAATCCATAAATTCATATGGAACAGCAAAAGACCTAGAATAGCCAAAGCAATTCTAGGCAAAAAAAGCAATGCAGGAGGTATCACAATACCAGACTTCAAGCTCTACTATAGGGCCATCATAACAAAAACAGCCTGGTATTGGTATAAAAACAGACCGGAAGACCAACAGATCAGAATTGAAGATCCAGAAATAAAACCGCAATCTTACAGTCTGTTGAATTCCACAAAGGAGCTAAAGACATACAATGGAATAAACATAGCCTCTTCAATTACTGGTGCTGGGAGATCTGGGCAGCCATATGCAGAAAACTCAAAGTAGACCCAAGCCTATCACCATGTACCAAGATCAACTCAAAATGGATCAAAGACCTCAATATCAGACCTGAATCCTTGAAACTACTGAAGGACAGAGTGGGAAAGTTGCTAGAACTTATAGGCACAGGAAGGAACTTCCTGAATAGAGTCCCAGGGGCACAACAAATACGGGAGAGACTCGACAAATGGGAGTACTACAAATTAAAAAGTTTCTGCACAGCTAAGGATATAGCCACCAAAATAAAAAGACAGCCAACCATATGGGAAAGGATCTTTACCAGCACAGCAACAGACAAAGGCCTAATATCTGTCATCTACAGAGAATTCAAAAAACTAACCCCCTCCAAGCCCAGTAAACCAATTATAAAATGGGCAAAGGAGCTAAAGAGAGACTTCACAAGAGAAGAGATAAAAATGGCAAAGAAACATATGAGGAAATGTTTAACATCCTGGTAGTAAAGGAAATGCAAATAAAAACAACCCTGAGATACCACCTCACTCCAGTTAGAATGGCCTATACTCTGAACTCAGGCATCAACAAATCCTGGAGGGGGTGCGGGGAAAGAGGAATCCTTCTCCATTGTTGGTGGGAGTGCAAATTAGTACAACCACTTTGGAGATCAGTATGGAAGTTTCTCAAAAAGCTCAATATAGACCTACCCTATGATCCAGCCATACCACTCCTAGGCATCTATCCGGAACAGTAGGCCCCAAGATATCAAAAAGACATTTGCACTTCCATGTTTATCGCTGCACAATTCACAATAGCCAAAATATGGAAACAACCCAGATGCCCCTCCACAGATGAATGGATCCAAAAAACATGGTACCTATACACAATGGAATACTACATAGCGATTAGGAATGGTGAAATATTGGTATTCGCAGGGAAATGGTCAGAACTTGAACAAATAATGTTGAGCGAGACAAGCCTAGAACACAGAAAACAAAGGGGCATGATCTCCCTGATAAATGCCTGTTAAGATGGGGTGACGGAGAGACAGTAGAGACCAGGTCTGTGAAACCAAAAAACTGATTGTCAAATGGTATTTCCCACAGGATTGGGTCAGCGACCCAACATTATGTAACTAAAACCATACAACATATATAGGTCAAAAATTGACCTCTCAGTGGAATACAATAGCTCAAAAGCTATGTATGTACATTCATATAAGACTACTGTTGACATATTGTCTAATGTTGACATTACATTTAAAGCCCTAGGCGAATTTTCTTGGGCTTGGCCACGTGGCTTGTATATGTTCTTGGTACATTGGGTATTGTGTATATGTCTACCTGACCTAGGGAAGGGAAAGAAAAACAGGGTGTAAGATATCACAAGAAATGTACACACTGCCCTACTATGTAACTGTACCCTTTTTGCACAACACCTTGTCAAAAAAGTTTTGTTTAGTTAATAAATAAATGTAAAAAACAACTCTTAGTTGTCATGGACACAGGAGAAAACTAAATTATAATTTGTCTTATCATTTAGGTTATAATACTCAAAGAATAACAGTAATACAATTACTGTTAGCAGTAAAATTACTGAGACTTATGGAAAGCTTTCTGTATCTCATGTTTACAAACTACTGTTGTTTTATACTTATTCTTTCTTTATATTGTTTAAATATGAAGGAGCTGCATACTATATACTTCCTTTTGCCCCTTTCAACACCTGTGAATCATTGATATAAATTTAGCTTAGGGTTAAGGTTCATTAAAATGCCTATTTATAATCTCTCTAGTGTTCTGAAATGCATTCTTTAATAGATTCTTGAGAAAGATTGAGTGGCATCAACATCACTTGATTTACAATAAATGTATGACCTTTACAATTGAAAGTAGTTTCTGTTAGATGTTTATCTCCTTGACAAATGCTTTTTTTAGAAATTATTGTGCTCTACTTTTTGTGCATTGAGATGGGCATATGCTGACTCTATAGGTAGCATGTGATCATAAGCCCCTTTGATGAGAAATTAAAACATTGTCAATCAAGTAGTGGTGTGACAGAGATCTTTATGTATGTGGGAATTGATGGCGCCCAATTGAGATTCACCGCTTTCCCCTGAGCTACTGAAATGGAAAAATATAACCTATCACACACATCTCTCTCCTTCTCCTTATTCTACTTTTAAACAAATGAAATCACTTATGGCTACTGCACTTCAACTTTTTTTCACCTAGTAATACATAGTTAAGAAATATATTATTGAAAAAGCTATGTAATATCCTCATAATTTTGCTTGTCCTCAAGTAATAGCTTCATCTTTGTCTCTGTCTCCCCTTGATTGTGTTATTTCATGCTATCACATTTTGATCTATCATGAAGGATTGTTTTCAGAGAACAATATTCCACTTGTTTTTCCCTTATAACATGCTGTTTACTTTTGTCTTTCTTCAGTCAATATAGTCTTTTTTTAACAATAATAATTATTTACTGTCAAAGTGATGTACAGAGGGGTTACAGTTGCATACATTAGGCCATGGGTACATTTCTTGTACTATTTTGTTTTTAAATTTTTCCTCCTTCAAAGAAATAGTTTTTGAATTTTTAACTCCCATTTTTGCATAGAGAGCAGAACAAAGGTTTCTTTATTCTCCCATCTTTATTCTGATAATAAAAACAAATCTTGGCAAAAACTTCAAGAGAACATCTTAGAATCATTTCTACTTTACTAATTTGATGGATGTTTCCTATTTTATTCATAATTTCTGAAAATAATTTTTCTCCTGAATATTTTACTGAGTTAGATCACCATTCTGTCTTTTCTCTGATGTATGCCTGCTATTCTTTCACTCTAATAGTTTTTTCATATTTTAACCTAATTTTGTACTATTTGATTTTCCTGTGGACATTTTATTCTAAGGAGATTTCACTGTCTATAAGAACTGTACTCATTTCACCCCCTAGGCACTTTGAAGGGACTTTTATGTAATGTAAATTAGACTTCTTGAACTTTTAAAAATAATTTATTATTATCATTATTTTTTAAGTAGCTATGAAAAGAGGTTACAATTCAGCATGTCAGTTTTATACAGATTACTGTGTCTTTACAATTTTATAAAACTTCTGCTATTTTTTTGTAGAGTACACAAAACAAATGATCTTCTAAGTTTTTCTGCCCCAGAGAAATCTCTCTACTGTTATGTGGACTTTCACATTTATTTGGGGAGTTAGCTTATACTCCTTAATTTTCAACCTACTCAGACTCCTCAGTATGGAGCCAAGAATTGAAAGAAGCATTTGTTTATCAGTTTCAAGTGTTTCTGTAAAGTAAACTTCTCTACCCCCTCTTTATAATGGGCCATTTCTTATTCCTTCAATTCACTCTCCCTTGTAGCCCAATTCCCTTTTCACTAGCCCCTCATAAGTGTCACAATGAAATTTTCCTTGCATATTGTCTGGCTACTTGGGAGGCCTCACTTTCCTCAAAGATTACCAGCTTCTCTCTACTTTGTATTATATTGTTGCTGAAATCATGAGGCCTGGTACCTGTGATGGTTGGCCAAAGTCTGAATTCTTGTTTGACTTCTGCACCTATATTTATGGCAGATCAAATAAATAATTCTGATTTTGTCACTATCCTCTTGGAAATTTTTATGTAGAATGTTTATGTAATATTATACAAGATTAATTTAGGCAAATTGTTATTGAAATATAACTTGCATGAACAGATGTGCAAAATCACAAATGTAAAGGTTGATGAATTTCATGAAGTGAACATAGCGTGAATATTCACTGATATTAAAAAAAGAATATAAAATAATGCCAGCATGTCCAAGCCTCCCCATGTTCCCTACTATTCATTTTTCTTTTCATGCACCATTCATTTTTCTTTTCATGCAGGGAAATGTATCCAGACTTAAAATTCAGTTTCTCGAGGATCATGTACATTATTATTTATTGTCTTTAGTTCATCTTTATTGTTCTTTAAAATTCCCATTCCATTCCATTACATGTGAATATACTCCAAATTACCAGTTCTATCATTGGTGATTATTTGGAATATTCTTAGTTTCCAATGTCACACTAATGGCTCTCTAAACATTAGGGAAAATATCTTTTGTTGACATTTAATAATTTGGGAGGCTTATAGCTTAAAAATATATTGCAAGGGGCTGGGGATATGGCCTAGTGGCAAGAGAGCTTGCTTCATATACATGAGGCCCTGGGTTCGATTCCCCAGCACCACATATACAGAAAACGGCCAGAAGTGGCGCTGTGGCTCAAGTGGCAGAGTGCTAGCCTTGAGCAAAAGGAAGCCAGGGACAGTGCTCAGGCCCTGAGTCCAAGGCCCAGGACTGGCCAAAAAAAAATATATATATATATTGCAAGATCATAAAATAGTACACTCAGTTTAATCAGGTATTTATAAACACTAATCAAAATTGATATAAATACTGATACACCTTTAAAAGATCAGCAAATTGGCAAAATTTTAGCTAAGTTGACCCAAAGAGAAAAAAGGATGCCTTAAATTGCCAGAGTTTGAAATGGAAGACACTGTTAACAACCGTATAAAGAGTTAAATAAGATTGAGTATGAAGATTTACAAGGAAGTAACCTCTGGCTCATATCAGGAACCCTAACTACAGGAAGTCTGGAAGAAAGAGGCTCATGGTATGAGGGAAGCCCAGGAAAATAAGAGATCCCTTCTTAACCAGTAACTGTGTGCAGTAGAACATACCCATTACTGAAGCTACACAAAGGCTGAGATTGGAAGGATTTTGTTTCCCAGTGAGCATGACTAAAAGGTTTTTCTTTCTATCTCAAGGAAAGAATCTAGTCACAGCAGCATGTACCTCTTTCCCCAGATATGAGATGGAAAACACAAATTAGGGAGATAATGGTCTCAACAAAAGCCTCTACAAAAAAAGATATATTTTTCTTTCAAATTAACAGATATCTAGAAGCAGGGCCCAGGAGAGTTAGCAAGCATAGGACCCTGAGTCCAAACCTTAATACTGCAAAAAAACAAAAGAAATAAAAAAAATGTAAGAAAACAATAGATAATTTAGGTGAAATAGGCAAGTTCAAAGACAAACTAAGTTCACTAAAAATAATGAGAATATAACAAGCAAGATTATTCCATGTCATCTTCCAAAAAACTATAAGCATAAATTTTTCCTAGAATTGTAAAGCCTGTTTTACCATAAGAAAACCAAAACTGTCATAAGAAATCTCCAGTATCTGTCACATATATAGATATATGGATGAAAATAACAATGTATTAGGATAATTATACTGTATACTGTGGTCAAGTGGGATTTACCAAAGCATGTAAGGGAATTCTAGCCAAGGAAATTGACTAAAATATAAATAGATACCTATGTAGATAGGAAGATATGAAATGGATGATAGACAGGGAGAGAGAGAGAGAGAATACATCTATATTGGCAAAGATTTAAAATTGTGTTCACTAATGGCTATATTAGTCAGTATTCCATTGATGTGACAGGGTATCAAATATCAATTTAAAGGGAAGAAAGATTTACTGTGAGTTATAGCTTCAGAAATTTTATGCTAACTTCAATATATTGTTTTTGGAGTTTTGGTTTTCAGAGCTTCATGAAAAAAAGTAACACAATCCAGGAAAGCTGCTCACTTCATGGCCAGGAATTAGAGAGCAGAAAGGACTACCATGTCTAAGGAAATGTTCTTGAAGACCTAACTTCCATTATCTGCTCCTCCCAGTTTTGTAAATCTTCTTAACGTGCCTTCATACCAGATGTAAGATCAAAGTTGAATAAGTGCACTGATTTTCCACTAACATCACCACCACAAAATGAGGTAGAGAAATTGTGAACCTGGAGAAGTCAATGACACAGTTTCAAGAACATATGTCAAGCCATCTTGGGCCAGTGAGAGTATGAATTAATGAATTACAAAATGATATGGAAATGGCACTCACCGAGTTATCCAGAGGCCTGGAGGCTAAACATGAAATTTAATTCAGGCTGGTGGAGTTTGAGAAGACAAGTTATGATACACCTGACATACAATTTTCCAAGCTCTTTACTTCTGCTCATTTGTTGGCCACTCATGGATTTACTAGTGCATTATGACTTAGTGAAGTCGCTTGTGCATATGACAATGGTGTTTCTATCCTACCAATCCGTTTACTATTAGTATTACAAGATATCTCTGAAATAATTACAAATGAGAAGATATTGCTAAGAAATGGGCAACTCCACCTTGTTACATTTGACCTGATCATTTCAGATTCCCTCTCTTCCACTACCAACTTGTCTTTTTTTCTCTCATAGGTTTCAATAGAGATTTCAACTTCCTGCATCTCTCACTAGGGAACTATGGTTGTTTTGTTAACTAACCTGTGGACATTTCCAAGCATATTCCCTCTTCAAGGAAACATCGTGCTCAACTCTGACAGACAGTTTTATTTGTGTCAGAAGATGACTATTTTGGCAGTGAAGATTATTTGCAGAAGCTAGCATGGAAGAGTTGACCAAAGTTGAGCCTTTCTTTATAAACATCATGGACCCACTCTGCCAAATAAGTGGCAATCACATAAGCTGCATGATGAACAATCCATGTCCACATTGACTATAAGTAAGTCTTTCAGAAATATGTTTCCTTTCTATCTTTCATAGTGTTTTCTCCTTTGCCTCCCATTTCTTCCACATACCCTCACATGAACAAAATCAAGTACTTACTGACCTCTGCTTCTTCCAATGTTTTTAACAAGAAAAGATTCTTGGTATGTATTTCTAAACTTAGTTCTTTAATCACCTCTTAGCATTAAGGCTTTCCATTGAAAGGATATGCCCAAGATAAGGGGCTTAGAGAATGGAGAAGGCAATTTCAGGCAAAGCGAAATATCCAATACTAAATCTCATTAGCCCCATATCAACTCTTCTCTGAAAACCCAAGTGCCATGCTGTTAGCAAGAAACTGAGATTTTAATGCCTCTCAAGAACTCCAAATTACAAAATGTAAATCCAAGTGTAAATAATTAAATGTACATATATTTAACCTGAATTACCCTGCAGTCATGCTGTTCTCACCTTCTGCCTCCCACCAAATGTTGTCAGTTGTTGGTAAAATACTAACACGGCACTGGAGAAGAAGCAGCAGCAGAGGAACTTAGTATATGGTAACCCCTGCAGAGTTCAAGCCATAAAGCAGGAAGCACAAATTGGCGAATTGGAGCAATGACATGGTTACATTGAACTGCAGCAAAAGACCCCTTAAGGGACTAGCAGGAAGTAAATTGTGTTCTATTTTGAGATGATGGTACATTTACATTGTTATAATTATTTAAATAATTAATTTCATAATGAAAGAAGCTTATCAAAGCCAAGAACCCACTGAGAATGAAAACCTAAAATTCTCTCTTGTTAAATCAGAGATGTTTGTCCTCCACAGTATATTAGCAAATGTATTTAATAAAAAAAATAGCTTATTTTTAGAGGTACTCCAATATTAAGAGAATGTTTATGCCTTGCAATGTTTCTGAGGCTTCCTTTGTAGACTTCTGTTTTAACTCAAGAAGTCTTTTTCCTAGCCCAGAAAGCATGTAATGTTCTTTCATATCCAGTTTAGGCAGCCAAGAGCCCAATGTCAGGAGGATTTGCATTGTTGGAACCAAGAATAATGAAGAGTCAGGGAACTGCTAGAATGTAGTGAATCCGGTCAGTAATGTACCTATCAGTCTATGAGTTAGAACAACTTGAAAAAGACCATAGGTCATACCACCCTCTGTCAGGCTAGACCAGTAACTCCTGGGATCAAGGAATCTCAAAAGCAGAGGTTAAAAATTAAGGAAGGAAATGAGGGAGGAGGTAACAAGTAGAACAAGAAATATACTCACTGCCTTTCTTATGAATCTGTAACACCTCTTTATCATACTTTTACAATAAGAAATATTACTAGTAAAAAAATTAAGGATATTGGAGAGGAAAACAATGGACTCAAACACATAGAGGGAGATTCAACTTGACCTCTGTTAGGATTATTACTTTCCTGACTTTTCAGAAGCAAAACAAATGAGCACAACTCTACATTTGAGCTCTTAAGTAAGACTCATCAGGGAAAGTATGAAAAATTCAATAAAAAAATACTTCATAATCATTTTTGTTACATGCTTTGGCCTCTACTCACAGACCTACCCTTTCTTCCAGGAATGTGAAGATGTTAACACTAATATAATTCTCTCCATAAGAAATTCAGCATGGACTCTGCCTTGCCCTCAAGTCTGGACAGGAAATATGTTGTTTCTTTGTTCTATTCCATTCTCTCCTCTTGCTCGTCATCTGTGTTCTGCTTCCCACATTTATTCCCATTACCACACAATGTTCTCATAACTGAACTGCTTCCATCTCTGAGATCTTAAATATGTGCTATTCTATGTCCAAACTCCAACAGCCTGCCCTTGAGCTAACTTAAAGGCCTATAATTATTCTTTAAGATTTTAAATTTCATGTCTGCCTTCTTTGCATTGCTATTCTTTCTTGCTTCCATCTCTGGTTGTTCCTCTGGAAACAGGATGTCATAGAGGAAATTAGACTGACCCGAGGGTCCAGAGTGCTTCTGTTTGGACTCAACTATGTTTATTTTTTGGTTATTTAACATTTATGATGTTTCTCTAAAGCATTTAGATTCAGTTTCCTAAGAAAATAAGTATAACATAGTATTTATTTCTTAAAAGATACTTCACAGGAAGGGTTAGCAGTGCCTAAATCACTGTAAACATACAATATTTACCCATATTTTATCATAAAACTATTGCATCTCTGTCTCTCTATGGTGATAATGGAGGAATTTCCAAACTTGGTAACATAAAAACAATTAATTATCCAACTGTTAGGAAAGAATAGTCATAACAATATAGAGATACAATATCAGTTTCTGACCACTTTTTTAAAGTTAGTTACCTCCATAATAGTTATTCTAGGGAACTTGAAAAATGTTTCATTTTTCAATGATCATTGATTGGAAAAGTGACCTTCTCCCTACAAGCATGATAATTTGTGAAGATTTACTATGATATATACTTTCGAGATTTAGACATAATGACATAAAGTAGATGACTCAAATTTCATATAGAGTAACCTTTTAATGGTTGTCCTTGGCTGTAATGTTTTTTCAGCAAAACAAAACATGCTGCATCTTTGCTTCAGAAAATTATTTTTAAATTTAAACTCATAATAGTATACATTTGCTTCAATTTTTCAGTTTTACAACAGTTGTAAAGAAAGAAATATCTTTGCATACATTACATGTATTTTGTATAAAATATAAAATATAGATATAAAACATAACATATAGATAAAATATAAAATATATAAAATACAGATAATTGCTAATATGTAGTCCTATATTCAGGCTAATACATGCATAAATATGTATATTTTCCATATGTGGTATAAAATAGATATGGATGTAAATGTGTGTGCATTCATATGCCTATACAAAATACATATATATGTGTATATATAATTTTCTGTTTCTTATTGCAGAGTTTTACTGTTGGAGCTTAAATTTATACTGATATTTACATCTTAGCTCTGTAGCCTTAAGTAACTTTCTTTGTCTTTGTAATTATGCACAAATCCCATATTTTAACTGCATCAACTTCTCTGTGTAGCTTTATTTGTCTATGGGTATGCAGTAGAGCTTAAAATATGTAATTATGTTGCTAATTTATTTCTTTTAAAATGTATTTACCTCAATATCTGACACTATGACAGCATACAATAAATGCTGAATGACTGCAAATATCTGTGTGCTAATTGCTTTAAAATTATGCCTCATTAGAACCTCCCCACAAATCTTCAGTTCAAGTCCCTGTAATCTCCACTTAAATGTGAAAGGTACTGTGAATTAAAGAGGTTAACATCTTTCTCAATGTCACATATCCAATTACTCTAATAACTACGGTTTAAGTTCATATTTGGCATTTACCAAAGTCTCTTCTCTTGCTACTTCTGTTCTATTGTCTCTCACATGACACAATTATGAGTGTTTGCATTCTTATTTTTCAATTGAAACCCTCAAATACTACGTGAAGTTTAAAAGAAGTGCTTTTGAATTTAATTTTCAACTGAGTAAGCACAAGAGAACTTTACACCATTATATTAGGGTTATTTGAAGTTTCACTTTTGATCATTCACTTACTCCTTAAGGGTGATTTAAAATAAAACTTCTCACACTACAACTTAGATATCTGTAATTTTAGTGGACACAAGGGAAACACTGTTCAAAATGAGAAATAAATATAAAGGTTGTAATCACTAGTTTTCCAGTTGCTAAATGTTTTGGTCATGCAGAGTGGGGGATATGTGTAATACAATGAATTTTTCCACGCTTATGTTTTGAAAGATGATGAAAAGAATGTTTACAATAATCATTTTGGGGGAGCTAATACTGGGAAAGGGAAAGAGGAAGCAAGGAATTTTCTTTATTTTTTTTATATTGCCAGTAACATGGGGTAGGTATTGACAAAACTGATGGATATCTCATACCTTTCTATTTCCATGCAAATGTTAGACACATTCCTTCTGACCTCTGAAGTAATACATGGTGATATGACTAGCTATGAGCAATTAAATATGTGTGGAAGAGATAATGAAACTCCTGTGTGGAATCATATAATTTTCTTTGCTCAAGTACTTGCTCTCTGACTTAGTGATCCCAGGAGCACTGACTCATGTTGGCCACCACATGAATCACTACTCTTCTGTGGAGATAGTCTCCAAGTGAATTTCAAACAGGGCCAAGTATCTGAGTGATTTTTTAATGTCTTTGGTCCTCTTAGTTTGATGCTATTACACAAACTATATCAGAACCCTCCTCATACATGCTTACTAAAAGAACACCCCTCACAAATCAGCATTAGTAATAATAAACAATTATCTAATTGAAAATATAAAACCAATTAATTACTTGAGTAAAAGAGATACAGATGGTCAGTTAAGTCATGTTAAATAGTGGGTCCTCCAGGGGGGTGGAAGAAAAAAACATTCTATACTTTGTTTCAAATAATACAATCCCCAAAGAGGTGAAGTGGAAACAATTAAATGAACTAATCTTCAAGGCTGAAATTGTCATCAAATAATTAAATTAGCTTTAGGATGCATGCCACCATACTAGGTATCATGAGACTTTCAGAGCTTAAAATTAATCTCCTTTGAACTGCTTTTGACTCATTGCAACCTTAATTACAATAGCATTTCCCAAGACTGTATCTCCTAATGCTATTCCAGATAGAACTGCTTATTAATAGAGTTCAGAGATGCTTACTGAGATGCGCATGCATGATCTTAACAAAAGGTGTCATACAAAAAAGTAACTGTTAAAAAATTCATATAATGCAAAATTAAAAACCATTCACTTGCTTCTTCCTCTTTGAGTGCTAGAGCTCTTTTTTGATGTTTGTAATTTCTTTCATATGCAGTGCATGAGGAGTGGGCTTAAATGGGTTTCAGTGAAAATTTGGAGTACCAATATGTAGCACAGAAGCTGACTTGAAATTATTCTCTGTCTCATTTTACTCTGGAAAGACATAAACAATATCTCAATGTTGACTATGAAATTTAATGAAAAAGTCTATATTTTAATGCTTGTTCTAAAATGTGATGAAATTAAAAGAAGGTGTGCATGGAGAGAGACTTTTCTTCCCCTTAGGAAGCAATTTCATGTACTGAAAAAGCAAGGATGGCAAACACGAAATAACAAAGACTACTTTTTTCTACTATGCTTTAAGGTAGTTTCAGTGAGTGAAACAAGTTATATTTTATTTCTTCTACAATTATTGTTCTTGCATTTATTATGTGTCTGTAGTAGTTTATGTAGGTATAAATAATAGAAAAACTTAGAGTGAGGAGAAGGAAAAGAGGGAAAGTTACTGATCAATTATACAACATTACTTATAAAAAAAAAGATTGCCTTAAACAGCTCGAAAATATGGTCAATAATCTTTCTTTGATTGTGTGTATTAATGTGTATTGAACAGTTAGCCCCCCACACAGTATTAATGACTCTGTTGTTAACAAGCTTATCATCATGCCAGGTAGCTTGCATCATCAGTTGCAATTCATTAGTGAGAAAATTGAATCTCAGTTTACCTTTGAGTTAATCAAAGGGAAAGGTAGGTTTTAAACTCACTTCCTATGAGCTCAGTCTGTGTCTTTTAAGTCTGTAATGTAATGCATGAGCACAATTCTGTAAAACAGAGTAAGAGCAAACTGCCTGTAAAAGACTCAAGTACATTCTACTTGTATTCCCAATCTCTCAAATTATATTCAAATAAATGCAAGGAAACTTCAGGGCTATCTTTTATTCAATTAAAAAGAATAACCTTCTGCTTTGTTGAGGTCTTGCAAATAAGGAAGAAAAAACTGTCTAATTTCCACAAATGTTTAAGTAGCATCTTTATGATTAAATATATGGAGAAAAAACCCATAACCCACATGCTATGTAATTCCTCAAAACAAAGGAAGTCAGATCCTACCAAGTCTTTATGACGCAGTTTGGATTACTTTGGTATTGCATTTAGTACTATGTATGGCATCATCCATATTTGGAGTGATAACATTTGAATTGGTATGAGATCCCTTGGTAATGCCCTCAACAATTATTTCATCCATGAGATTATAGTATTTATGAGGAATTATTTTCATCTTTAGCCATTTACAAAGTTATGTCAGTCAGTAGCTTTCCTCTACACTCTTCCTTAATATTATTTCATATATCTAATGCATTAGATTAGGCTATGCATTCTGTTTTCTTTTTGAGAACCTCTCAACCATAAAAGATTTTAAGCATTTATTTCTGCATTATAAAGATTATTTGACTTTTATGATGACTACTACTGTAATAACAAACAGAATAGATACACTAATAAATTATTTTAAAGCAGTGTACTATCCATGTCAAAGGGAATTTTTTCCTAATGTTTATCAGAACCCTTGGAATATATTATTATGAGAATGAATATGTGTACTTTATATGATAATGAATGACCACTGCTATATTTGTCACTGATAATATAAATTAATATCATTATTACTAAGACAAGTTTATATATGGTCCAATAAAAATAGTTCTTACATACTGAGAATATTTCAGTTTTGCGTGTTTCTGTAAAGTGCTGCGGTATAAATCAAATTTATCACAACTCAAAAGAACAGCTTGTATATATCGTGTTGACCTCAAAAGATGTCTCTCTCACATATTGTTTGAAATGACTGTGCAATCAGTTTGTAGCTTGGGGATATGTTGAATGCAATTTTTACTTGAACAATATTTTTATTACTTCTGAGTAAGTCTTCATTCGAGCCATGAGTTCATGGGACTTGCGAAGAGCAATATTCCTTGCAAGCCTTGGAAAAAGCAAAAACATCATTTCATTGGATCAATAGAATAAGTAATGAAATAGCTGAATTGTAAAATGGTTTGGGGAGAAAGCAATTGAAATAATATATTAAATATTAACAAACTCTTAAGTGAGTCTGATTAGTTCTGTACCTCATGATGTGGGCTTCATGAGATTTGAGATTTAAGTTTGATAAACAAAACAAAAAAATTATCTTTGAAAAAATGTACTGTCACTCACAGACCAACTGTTCTGTAACACAAAGATGTTCCTTCCTTAGTCACTCAGAATGTTTTCAATTTTTTGAATCTTAGATTTTTCTTTAAAAAGTATCTCCTAACTTACAGGTCTAAAAGAAATAAAAAATAGAAATTAAAGTCACAATGGAAATTAAATGTTTCTTTAATTAGTGATCCTAAATATTTGTACCTTTGCAATTCAAAAGCAACTCTTCATCTACATGCAAAAATTAATCAAATTACTTATTATGGAGAACCTTATCTAACATTGTTAATTTTATGTGACTGCCTTGGACATTGTCAATTACTCCATTATTGGATGAGTTCTTCCAACAAAGATTTATGACTGGAGATGGATACTTATAAAGCATGATGCAATAATAGAAGTATATTCAAACAAAACACAATACATGCTTTCAAATAGAGTGGAAAAACAAAGAAATGAAGAATGCAATAATGAGATAGGTCCCAATACAAAAGACTGTACACAGCAATAATTGATCGCATATTAGTAACAGGTCAGGTTTCAAGTTAGACCTTTCCCTTCCTTTTGTCTTTGTTCAGAATAGGGGTCAGAAACAGAAAAAAAATAGTTGTGTATGGAAAAATGTTTAAGGGATTTCTATGTGAAGGACAGAAAAGAGAGAGCAAGAGAGAGAGAGAGTAGAGACAGTGAAAGGTTTCTTCAAAATATGCAATATACATACATACTAAGTGAGGCAGAATAAAGAAATTAGAATGATAGACACATTAATTTTATGGAGAACAGTGCAGATTATGTGAGACAAAGTAATCCATGGCCATTATCTACCAAATAGAAATCAATAATAACAATCTAAGAATAAATAAAAGTAGTAAATTATGGGATGGTACCAGTAGGAATATGGCAAAGAAGAGACACATAGCATCAAAGCTTTCATATCTGAATTCATTGCACCTCTTATCTCTTTGCATAGCCCACTCTATTCTGAACACATTGAAACCTTTGCTCATCCTTATAAAAGCTAAGTATACTTGATTCTCAGGGACTTAATACATGATGTTTTTAAGTCAAGAAGTAGTTTTTTTCTCCTTTGGATATCAGCATCACTTCATAATGTCCTCTAAGTTTTATTCAACTATCCTTTATCAGAAAAGTCAACCTTCTGTTTAAAAGTAGAAGCCCATTTTTTTCATTTCCTTACCTTATGTCTTCTCTGTAGCACATCTAGCACCCCTGCCCCGTCTCTCTCTCTATATATATGTGTGTGTGTGTGTGTGTGTGTGTGTGTGTGTGTGTGTGTGTTTATACATATATATTTATATACATATTTATATATTTTTTGTTTTTCTTCTGCAATTAGAAAAAAAACTTGTAAAGGAGCTATGCCAGTTGTTATCTGCATCTACAACAGTGGTTACTTACTCTGTGTTTGTATTTCCTATGTCCTCCATTAAAATAAAATAAAATAAAATAAAAGCCAGGCAAGCTTCAGAGCTCATATTCCTTCTGACTAACAATTTTATTAAGATTTTCTTAAGAGACATGTGAAGCCTCATGGATTGGGACATTAGGTTTTCAATGAAGAACTCTATGTCACAAAATAGGAAAAAAAAACAAATTACAGGTATAAGAATCTGTAATTTAAAAAGAATATAATTAAGAAAAATGGTGCTCATACAAGACAAGAGTTTTATAATGAGATGTTATAAAAAGTAGCAAGTTCCATAGATTTGTAGGATGAACGAATATGGAATTAAAGTATTTTAAATGAAAATCTAAGAAACTCTAATGGATATGTTATTAATTTAATTGAAGTAGAGGTAAAATTTTCTGTATCTTAACAATGGTAGGATGAAGGATGGATCACAAAGAGTAAATTGTTAAAAGGGAAAGGTTATGAATTGGAGTAGCAATGAGTAATAATTTAAATTATGATCCTCTTCTTTTAAGATTGAATTTAGAATGTCCTCTGATTTCCCAGAGAAGCTGTCTTGAGAGTAAAAGGAAATTTCAGGAGTGATATAAGGAAATAAGAAAAAAAATTGAAAATAAAAATAGAATATGAAAGGATGTATGCATAAAGGAGAGATGTCTCCACACAAGTTGTGTATAGATGGGAATGAATCTAGATTTCAGAAGATTTCAAATGTAAATTAGGAAACAACTGTGTAGAACTGTGTTCCTAGAATAGTAATTTAAAGAAAATTGTAATAGTGTGAATGAAAATTTATTTTGTGGTCTAAAGATGCTTTTATAAATGCAGAAACATAAACTACGCACAAGGGCCTAACACTTCCATAGAACAACGGTACTGTGTTGAGCCTGATCTGTGTTTTCTCTGCCAGACCTCACTGCATGTTAACCACTCTGGCTTCTTGTTGCTCTTGAAAGACAACAATCGACTACTCCCTGCAAGACATTGTAAGTATCATCTTTTCAACTTTTATTATCTGATTTTTCTGCAGGATTGTTCCTTCTACCATATATATATATATGTCACAATCATCATGATAAGTTACAGGGAGTATCAAACTAAGTAAATAAAATCCTCCCTGTAGTTGAAAAGATTGCAAGGAAAATAGGTAACTAGATACAGGCTATGATAGATATAGAAACTGAGATCCTGCAGGAATTCCATACTACCCACGCTCTAGATAAGAGTGCATAGCACGTGGATTGCATCTTAGTGCTACAAGTAAGTGGACTGAGGACAGATGACATGTTGTAAGAAGATTAAATCTTTGAGAGAATATACTTATTCAGAGAACAGCACAATGGCTTGAACATGGTTTAGCCATGTATTTGCTGAAGAAGCAGCCCTCTGAATTTACAACAAAAATAAAGTAAGAATTTAAAAACTTATCATTATATTTGTTCTTATTTTTCACCTCATGCTTTTATCTCCACACTTGGCCTCATAGTATTTATTTTGGCACCTGGCAGCCATGGAAATCATTTAAAAAGTAGGTCATATGATGTGACTCCTTTCTTTAAATCCTCTACACATCACTGTCACATTGTTCTCCATTCTTTTCCTTGAACACATCAGATTCTGTACAGAGGATTTGCCCTGGTTATTTTCTTTGTCTGGGATTTTTCATACCCTGGAAATCGAGAGAGCACTCCTTAACTTTATTCTCTGTCCAAACAGTATCTCCTTTTAAAGTGAATTAAATTGGCAAGCCTGTCTAAAATTAACCCCCATCCAGTCCGTGTAGTGTCACCTGGTCTTGCTTCTGTCCCTGTACATCTTTAATATGAAACTCAAGTGACTAGGAACTTGTTGGTTATATCATCAGTATACATAAAAATGCCAGAAATAATACACTCTAAGACCATGTACTGGACAGATGAGTAAAGAAATGTACGTGTGTTGAAATAATTAGCTCACAGCCATATTTGGTGGAGGAATAAAGAAATTAGAAAGTAGATGTAAACAAGAGGTATGATAAGTGGTTTCATATTTGAGGACCTTTTCTTAATGAAAATTAGGCATCAAAAGTAATCTTATTTGTATGTAAGACTTGGTCAGATTTTAATTTCTAGATGATCTCATTTTAACAGGATGAAGAGAAAATTAAAAGACCTAAAATTGAAGATATGGTTTCCACAGAAAAGAACAGTGTGTACAGTGTAGGCAAGGGAAGAAAGAACCTAAGCAACACAGAAGTGGGTATATCAAAGAAGAAATTATATCCTGAAAGTATTTAGGAAATAAAATAGTGAGAGATTTTTGAAGGGTGTGGATTAATGCTGAGAAACTTTATAAAAATTATTTTTTTGAAAATGCCAAAGCCAGGGGGTTACCATTACATAAGTCAGACAAAGTGCATATTCCCTTTTTTTTTTGGGGGGGGGGGCGGTCCTGGGGCTTGGACTCAGGGCCTGAGCACTGTCCCTGGCTTCTTTTTGCTCAAGGCTAGCACTCTGCCACTTGAGCCACAGCGCCACTTCTGGCCGTTTTCTGTATATGTGGTGCTGGGGAATCGAACCCAGGGCCTCATGTATATGAGGCAAGCGCTCTTGCCACTAGGCCATATCCCCAGGCCCGCATATTTCCTTTTGAACACTGAGCAAATAGTTTACTAAGGATTTAGCTTAGATAACATAAGTATTAATAGACACATCCAGGAAAGAAGAGAGAATAGTAGACAAAGCAGTCTGACTGTTTCAATAATAATTTATTTCAAGTGTTACATGAAACAAAAAGGAGCAGTTGGGTCAATAAGACAAGAATTAGAGAGGGGGAAAAACAAAATGGAAATACATATTTTTATATCACCAATGAAGAGTTGATCATTGCGATCCATTAGAATTTATGTACTGTTTAAAATCCAGTGTACAGAGAGAAAGAAGAGATTGGAGGGCAACATTCACAAGATCATTGCCATCTAAGAGATTGGGAAAGAATAAGTTCAGAAAATTCCAAACTAATGGAACGTGGGCAAGAGTATTTTCAAACAAGAGTGTGTATTGGTGTGAGAAATAGCAGAAAAAAAATGACAGTGTTTTATTGCTTTTATTTTTTAATAGCAAAGGGACTACTACCATAGGGAGTGAACAAGAGCAGTACACAGATCTTAGGAAATTACACCTAAAGTGTATTTAAAAAAAAAAAAGATGAATACTACATTTTCAGATAATTTGCCAGCAAGTTAATTAGAAAGATAAGATTCAAGGTAGACGTTAAGTGGATAGGCTTATTTGTTTGTTTGTTTTTATGACGGAAGACATTGGAGGCTGTTTAAACAAATTCTAGGAGAAAAATATACATAAGAAAATATCAGTAACATGAAAGAAAGAATATTTTAATAGAATTGAAGAAAGTAGGTGATATCCGGTGTAACAGATGAAGCTGTTTACTTGGATTTAAGGAAAGAACTCTTGACATTGGAACCAAATGTCAGGAGTAAAGATGGAATACAATAAGAGCAGAATTGTTTACTGGGGGTGCTGCTCTCCCTAAGGAGGTGAAATCTGCTGAGGATACAAAGAAAGATGATATGTAAGCAGACTGGAGAAAAAATTAAAATAGTAGTGGGTCAACAGGAACCCATCAAAGAGATTTAAATAATTTTACAACAGAAATGGAAATATCAACTAAAGAGACAATAGTGACACCAATCTTAGAAAGCATATAAATTCCTTAACATAACACTTAGACATAGGAGCCGAGCTGAATTGATGATGTAGTTTAGTATTTTCACCAACTATAGAAAGAAAGAAAAATGAAGAGAGGAAGGCAAGAGAGTGTCAGATATTAGCAAATGTATAAAATGTCAAACACTGGGAACTAAACAGCATATTTAAAGACTAGAGCCAAAAGAAAGGAGATGAACATGAAGACTGAAAAACACCAAAGGAAGCAAAGTTTAATCAAGCTGATTGGACAAAACTTAAGAAATACCATGACATGTTGACAATAGCAACTTTTATTCAGTCTGAAATTAAATCAGGATAGTAGTTTGAGAAGGATTAAAGGTAATAATTTAAGTGTGAATTTGTTTCAGCTTCCAACACTTAGCCCTTGTGAATAGTAGGACTTTCCTTAAACTTTTCTTGATATGAAAAACTGGTGTTATGGCCATCCTATTAAGCTCTACCAAAGGCTAATAAGAAGTTGAGAATTACTATTATTCTACTTAGCATTACATAGGCTCAACTCATCCAGCTACTCACTGGAATCCAAAGTGTTGATGACACCCCAAAATTATTTGGCATTGCCAAATGCATAAAAAATATTTTGCATTCTGACTGTTATTTCTGCTCTGGCAGAGCTCCTAGTTCTTACATCTGCTTTTATTCTACCAAAGTCTATTCCAAGGGAAAGTCTCACATGTCTGATACATGATGCTCTTGCTGTGTCAGGAAAAAGAGAAAGGAGATGTCTTGTTTAAAAAAGAAAAATACTGTCTTGGTTGAAGATATTAGAAAAATATGTTTCCCTAAAATTGTACATTACAGGTTCAAACTAGTAGATAGTGGCTAGGCCCGTACTGCCTAAAATAAACTCAGTAAAAATGAAAGGAATGAAATTCATAACAGGAATTTAATATTTCTTCATTTGTTCACATACAAAATGTGTGCTGACTGTTTTATCTTTATGTACCATTTTATTATCTTCATGCAGTTGTGCAAAGGAGGTGCCATTAATGAAGCAATTTATGACTAAAATGCATCTTGATCAATGTCACGTTTTCAACATGCTCACCCATTCCTCCCTTACTCACTCCTTCTCTCCCTCTTTTTAACTTTTTAGGATATATAGTGAATTCTTAACTACATTCTCACATATTGAATTCTTGACTGTATTCTCCTCCTCTTTTTTTACGTGTATGAATTCTCTATAAAAAGGAGCAGCTCTTAAATACATGCAATATTTGCTCTTGACTTCAGTTAATAAATGTTTGTGTGTGAATATGTGTAGTTGTAGACACTATATACAATATACTATATTATTCTCTTTATTTACATACTATCATTAGTATGTTTCTGTGTTAATTTTAATTAAGAAATTATTATAATTCTGGTCTACATATGTTATCTTGTTGGCAGCCTAGATTAAGGATGTCATTCATGTTTCTTATAATGCAACTGAATATTAATTAATTCAAGAAATGGAAAATATATAATTTATGCTCTTTTCAAAAAACAAGGAATGTATTACAGGAATAGTGTACTAAATAGCTCACAGACAATTAAGAAGGACACAGTATCTAAATAAAGCCACGAAGATCTCTAGAGATACTATTTTCTAGAACTACTGGAACCACAATGCTGATTCCATCTGCAGACCTGTCATCTGTGGTAATTTACCCTTGACTTGCTAAATCTGTTCCCCCTAGAAATGGGCAGAGATTTACCACTGTTCGGCCTTTAATTTGCAAACTCCCATGTTGTGCTTGTTCCTCTGTATCACTAGCTCCTATTCAAAGTGTGCAAGCAGGGACATTCTTACTATAACACCTCAGTCACAATGACAAGTACTAGCCACAAGAACCCTAGGGAATATGAAAGTTCTCTTCATGAGGTACAATTTCACTTCATCTACACTGGAAGTATTGTTCCCTCAGGAGGGTAATGTTATGTAATGATTCCTTAATCTGTTGAACATAATAATTCCATATCTTGGATGGAGGGAGGGACTAGAAGTGAGTGAGGGAGCAGAAGACACTTTATGAAAGGAAATGTACTCATTACCTGACTCATGTAATTGTAATTCCTCTATCCATCATCTCTATAACAGTAATAAAGCATATTAACAATAAAAAAGAAAATAATCATCCCATTCTCTTAATTCAGTAGTAGATCTAAATAAGAAAACATTCTTATAGCTTCCAAATGAGAGGAACTTCAAAGTTTTCCTTTTAATTTCTAAAATCAATACATCAAAACTTGAAAACAAATGTCATGGTACATGTATTTATCTGTAAACATACAAAATGAATTTCATTTTACATGAGTCCAGAATAATATGAATAAATTATTTGATATATTATAATTCCATTTTAATCTGTTTCTCAACTTCATGTCCTCCTCCAATTCAATATTCAGGGAATTGTCAATTCAATAAAAACCAAACCAATTATTTAATTCATAATTTTTAATTCACAATTATTTAATATAAGTAGGGAAAGAAGAAGGGAAAGGAGTGAGGAAGGGAGCAAAGGAGCAAGGAAGGAAGGGAGGGAAACAGGAAGGGAGGCAAGCAGGCTGGCAAGCAAGCAGGCCAGCAAGCAGAGCATAACAGGAGCCTACCTCATCTGGTAAAGATAGCTAAGCAAATGAAGTTTGATATTCAGAAAACTAGTCCTTATTTCCAGAACAGAAAATATGATGTTAAAATTGAAGTACTCCAGGATCTGATTTGATATTTCAAATATCTATATAAAATTGGAAATAATGAATTCTCAAGATAAATTAAATTGATCACTTTTAAAAGATGCGAGAAAAGAGTTAAAATCTGTAAATGATTTTTTTGGGGGGCCTGGCCTGGGCCTTGAACTCAGGGCCTGATCACTGACTGTCCTTGGCTTCCTTTTGCTGCCACTTGAGACACAGCTCCACTTCTCGCCATTATCTATATATGTGGTGCTGGGGAAACAAACCCAGGGCTTTATGAACACAAGGTAAGCTCTCTTGCCACTAGACCATATTCACAGCCCGAAATGACAAAAAAAAAAATTAATTAACATTTTCTTGTCGAATTGAGGTACAGAGAGATTACAGTTCCATACTTTAGGCATTGGATACATTTCTTGTACTGTTTGTTACCTCCTCCCTCATTCCCTCTCCCCCCTCTCCCTTTCTCTTTCCCCCCCCCCATGAGTTGTTCAGTTCATTTACACCAAACAGTTTTGCAAATATTGCTGTTGTAGTCATTTGTCTTTTTTACATTAGTCTCTCGATTTTGGCATTCCCTTTCTATTTCTTAGTTCTAATTCCAGTATACACAGTTTCCAATGTACTCAAATAAGATACAGAGATAGTGCAGGTACAACACAGGAAGGGGATACAAGAGGATCATCAATAATCGAAGCTACGGTTTCACATGGCATGTTGAAAGTAATTACAACAGAGATATAACAGTTGTTTCCATAACATGGAGTTCATTTCACTTAGCATCATCTTATGTGTTCGTAAGGGCATAGCTTTTGGGCTCTTGGGATCCTCTGCTGTGACTAGCCTAAACCTGTGCTAATTATTCCCTATGAGGGAGACCATAGAGTCCATGTTTCTTTGGATCTGGCTCACTTCACTTAGTATTATTTTTTCCAAGCCTTCCATTTCCTTACAAATGGGGCAATGCCATTCTTTCTGATAGAGGCATAAAATTCCATTGTGTACATGTACCACATTTTCCTGATCCATTGGTCTACTGAGGGGCATCTGGGTTGGTTCCAAATTCTAGCTATGACAAATTGTGCTATGATGTACATTGTTGTGCTGGTGGTTTTAGTGTGTTCTTGTTTGTGGTCTGTTGGGTAGATGCCCAAAAGTGGGGTTGCTGGGTCATAGGGAATTTCTATGTTTAGCCTTCTGAGGACTCTCCATACCACTTTCCAGAGTGGCTGAACCAGTTTACATTCCCACCAACAATGAAGTAGGGTTCTCTTTTGGTCACATCCAATTGTTGGAGGCAACAATAGTTATTGTTAGTCTTCTTGATAAAGGACATTCTTACTAGGGTGAGATGGAATCTCAATGTTGTTTTGATTTGCATTTCTTTTATGGCCAGTGATGTAGAGCACTTCTGAAATGAAAATTTTTAAAGAGAAAAAAATAGAAGGTTTTTTTACAAAGACTGAATAAGAAGTCCATTTCCACATAAACTGGAAAATCTACATGGAGCAACTGTTTTATGCTCAGTATACTTCAGGACAGTAAGACCTGTGAGATGAGTATGAATAATAGCAACAACAACAAAAATAAAAAGAAAGAAAACTTTAAAAAACAAAGTAGCTTGCCTTTTTGAGAGGGTTTCCAAGCCAAATGGCAAATTCTACTCAATGTTTATAGCTAATTTTCACAAAATCTTTTGGAACTTTGGAGACCAATGAATCTTTTCTAACTTTTTCTGAATGCAGCATTGTTCTGATTCTAAAACTAGAGAATTAGAAGGCGGAGGAGGAAGAGGAAGAGGAGGAGGAAGAGGAGGAGGAGGAGGAGGAGGAGGAGGAGGAGGAGGAGGAGGAGGAGGAGGAAGAAGAAGAAGAAGAAGAAGAAGAAGAAGAAGAAGAAGAAGAAGAAGAAGAAGAAGAAGAAGAAGAAGAAAAGAGGAGGATATAGAGAAGGAGAAAGAAAGAAGAGGAGGAGGAGAAGGTAGAAAAAGAAAGAAGAACTTAAAAGGAGAAGGAACTACAGAACAATGATCTCTCAGGAATATAGATGCAGAAATCTTTAAAACATGTTTTAGAAAGTCAAATCCTTCCATATATAAAGGAGGTGAAACATAATAATGAATGATGTTTGTCCCAGGAATGCAAGGTGTTTTTCACATTTGAAGATTACTTTAGTTCACCATGATGGTTAACAGAAGAAGAAAAGCTGTTGTCACTTCAGTAGATATAAAAAAGAGCACATGGCAGAATGCAATTTTCATCCTTGGAAAAGAAACACACATAAAGTTAAGAACAAAGGACACCCTGAACCTGACAGAAGGATCAACAAAACCTTTTAGCCACCAGGACATGATGAAGCTCACAGGTAAATGCTTCCAGGAAGGGAAACCTAGATAGAAAGATTCCACTCCTAGACTAACCAGGGTAAAACGTAAACTATTCTCATTGAAAAACAAGCTAAAGCAAAAAAAAAAAATTGAAGGTTTGGCTCAACTTGAAAAATGACTATCTAACTAGAGCAGCGATGTTAATGTAAACCTGGTACCTTAAGGACAAACTTTAGAGCCACAATCATTAATGATTTTAAAAGACTGAAATAATGTTTTCTTTGTAGTATCAGGAAAAAGGAAAATTTTTTTCTACTCTCATAATCACTCCTAGGCAAGATTCTGGCAATTTTTATAGTTCAAAGGGTAGGGGGCTGGGGATTTAGCTCAGCGGAAGACTGCCTACCTGGCGAGCTAAGGCAGTTCTGTCTTCAGCTTTGGAGAATAAAAATCTATAAAAAGATAAAGGGTAGAAGGGAGACATCTGAAAATTGTGTAGTTTGAAATAGAGAAAGTAAAACTGACCGTTCCCAATCTTTTTTTAAAATTCAGGGTAATTCAAATTTAAACTTGATTACACATTGATAATTAGATGTGATTTTATAGATAAATTATTTTAAATATACCCAATTACATAAATACTTTCCAAACAAAATGAAACAAAAATGTACTCAGAATTATCTGCTAACATTTTAGAAGCTAAATTTGATGATTCTGATATCTTAAAATACTTATGAACATACATAGCATCCTCAGGGTAATTCATTTTCTACTTTGTCAGGAAAAAAATAACACCACTAAAACAAAACCACTAATTACTTCACATTTGTATTGACAATTAAGTGTTTTTAAGATTGATAGAATGCCAAAACACAGGTGAAGGGTACACTCAATATTGGTAGCCATTTATCATGTGTTCATTGCAAAGTAGTCAAGACAGGAAAGTTCCTGACTGTCTTATCTCCAGTTAACCAGAAAAAAGTTGGAAATGACACTGTGGTTTGAGTATTAAATTATTAATCATTACCTCCTCCCTCAAGTTATACAAGAAATGTACCCACTGCCTTACATATGAAACGATAACCCCTCTGTATATCACTTTGACAATAAATAAATAATAAAAAAGAAAAAAAGAAGAAAAATTAATCGTGAGGAAATAAGCTAAGGGACAGTTTCCAGGCTTAATTCAAGCCCCAATATGGGCACAATAAATACATAAATAAATATTTTGTAAAGAATCTTGTACAAGAGATTAGCCAAATTATCATTGAAGCTGGTCAGTTACAGAAATAATTAGGCAAGGACAGCTTTATAGGAATGGGACCAGTGTATGCAAACAGAATTCTGAACTAGGCAAGAGTATGCTTAATTAATGACACTGATATAATTGTCTTGAAATTGTTAATATTTTTCCACTGTCTATAATTTCATTTTTCACTGGGCATTCAAAATTATCAGAATAGTCCATGTCATTGTATCAAAATAAAAATGAAGTGATGGGGAAAAATATTATAAGAACTAGAAACCTGCAGTAACTATAAAAGCACATGACTTCATAAAAAATTACTCTGTACTTGTAGATATTAAGAAGGAAAATTGCATTTTGTAATACCAGTACAATAGGGGAAATGTCTAGATTATTGAATTCCTTTATGGCGTATATATATATATTTTTTCCAGTTCAAGTACTCTAAGAAGCAAAGGTCAGGATATAATTAGAAATGTCTCATTCTTAAGATCCTAGATGCTCAGGAGGAATTTGTCTCCTGATCACAAGAAGGATCACAGATTTCCAAAAAGTTTGAGAGTACCCATATCAAACAACAAACAACTGAGCATAGTGGCTCATACATTTCATCCAAGTTACACTAAAGCTAAAAGAGCTTCTTGGAACTAAAAAGTAGCCTGCTGACCCCACACAAAGTCCTGATGTCAAGGTCTACTACTGCAAAGAAAGGAAGGAAGAGGAGAGGAGAAAAGAAGGGATGAGAGGGGAAGGAAGGGCTAGAAGTAAAAGCTATAGAAAAGTAAGGGAAGAAAGTAAGAAATAAAGAGAGAAAAATAAAAAGAAGAATGAAAGGAAGGAAGGAAGGAAGGAAGGAAGGAAGGAAGGAAGGAAGGAAGGAAGGAAGGAAGGAAGGAAGGAAAAGAGAAAGAATAAGAGAGATGGAGGGAGGGAGGGAAAGAGGGAGGGAGGGAAGGAGGGAAGGAGGGAGGAAAAAAGAAATATAGCATTAAACTTATCTTGGAAAATGTCATTAAATAGTCAGTGAGACTTTGTTGACATTTGATGTTCCTTTGACATTGAGACAAGAAAGGACAGAATTGGAAGACTTGACATCAACTCAGTAACAATGAAGTCTTATCTAGACAAAAGGAGACCCAGAGACCCAGAGCCCAGGTTGCAAGACTCTGTTATTGGGGATAAAAGTTCAATTCTAGTACCAACAGCTACCAGTAGCCTGAAGAGGCAATAACTTTCATGTGAACCTTGAAGCAAATCCTACAGATGAATGCTTCCAGTTAGTGCCATTCCTAATGACACATTTGTATTAGAAAGAAATTTTAACACAGTTTCAGAGTTTTGCACTAGGCTTTCCACATGTTTAAGCATATAGTCTGACACACCAAGTATCCAAGATGGAGGATATCCAGTAACCAACTATGTTACTTCAATTACATTCCTTGGAACTAACAAAATGATCAAGCGATAGGTCTCTTAATACTATGGATCCAGGCTAAGCTAAATTTTAGCAAGGAACCCATTTATCTCTTTGTCACCACATGTTACTTAGTATAAGGTTATAAGGACACACTGAATCTTCCATTATCAGTGCTAAGTGGGTCTAATGTGTTTCTAAATGTGATATCTCATCATTCCCCAGTGTTTGTGAAATAATCTAATGGCTTTAAGCAAACCAACACTTGAGGACTTAAAATCACACATAGATACAAACACAATGATAGCTGGATATATCAACACCCCACTCTCACAAAAGGATAGATCATCCAGGCAAAAACACAAAAGAAAAACCTCAGATTTAATAGACAGCATAGGCCAATAGCACCTAACAGACCTCTACAGAGTTTTCCATCCAGCATCTTCACATTCTTCTCTTTTCAGTCCATGTTACATTCTCCAAAATGGCCATATTCTAGGTCTATAAAGCAAGTCTGCAAAACCTCCTCCATTCTTCCAGTCCCCAAATGGAACAAAATTAGATCTTACAAGCAAAATAAGCCACATAAAAATTCTCAAGCTCATGGAGACTTATCAACACGTTGCTAAATCTTTGGTGCCGTTGGGGGTTCCATGTTCAAGGCCAGTATGTGTACAGGAAATAAATGTTCACAGGACTTTATTTCGCTCAGTGAATAGGCTCAGTGGTATACATCTGTTATCCCAAATACAGGGGAAGCAAAATGACTGGCCACAGTGCATGTGCCTGCCCTTCTCAGTGAGAAAGAAAAGGTATTCACATTGAAGCACAGGCCAGCCTGGGCATGAAGTGAGAATGTGCATGCACTGAAAGCAAGCAAGGACTTGAGTTGTGGCTCCAGTGGTAGAGTGTCTGCCTTCTAAGTGCTGTTAATGAATGAGTAGTAAAATAAATCCCAAACTTAAGTATTTCTCAGTTGTCAGAGGCATTGTCTTTATCATCCATGCTTTCAGTCATTTGCCTATTTACAAGTTAATGGAAGATAAGGGTGGTACTTTAGCAGTGCACACACACACACACACACACACACACACACACACACAGGAATGTCTGTTACTTGGGGAGCCATTCAAATTAATAGATTTTATAAGGGAATCTGTAGTTTCCTTTGACACTAAGGAATAACCTATTAAATATTGAACTGGGTTCATAATGGAGTTACAACTAATTAATTTAAACAAAACAATTGTAGACCTATATTGACTTTTTAAATACAAGGTTAACATATAATTTGATATCATTTGGTTGATTTTTCTCTATGTGCATTGTTGAAAATGTAGCCTATTATCTTCTTGCACATAAGTTTGCTATATTTTGTTTTATTTCTTGTGATTACAGAAGATAATTTTTAGTTATTTGGAGCTTTTCTTTAGGATAAAAACAGGTTCTCAATATAAATTTCTTGTCATCAGTTGTTCTGCTCTTCACATTATGTTCTACATGGAAATTCAACACTAGGTAATTACACAGTAGCTTATATAGATATTCAATAGAAACCCCATTGTAAATAATTTAAGAAACTAAAACTGGATAATGTAAATGTCTTTAAAAAGAAAAAAATTTCCAAACTGTGATGCAAAATAAAGATAAAAACCTGAAAAGAAAATTAATTTAAAATAGGATCTGACTTTTCAAAGGACAAAGAAAAAACCAGCTTCCTATTTAACCTTGTGTTCTTCCTTCCTCAGCCTCTTGGGAACAGTTGGTAGTTATAAGTGTGCACTACCACTACCAGCTAAATCAGTTTTAAATAATTGAAAAGTATATATTTATAACAGAAAATAATTGTATAGCTTTTCTTTTGACCATTATTCAGTTGAAAGGAATTGCCCTGATCAGACATGCTAGTATAGCTGATAATGCATCCAGTATGTGGCTTGATTTCCCATTTCATAGCTTCTATAAACAGCCTCTAATGGTTGATTTTGATTATAAAAGATTACAAAGTCCTTACATTTCCAAAATATGTTAACACTCTACTTCTTGAACATGTTATTAACTTCTTCATGCTAATGTCAGTTCTATTATGGAATACTGCTTGTTCGTAAAAGAACAAATTACAGACAAAGTAAGCAAAATGAATTGAAAAATAAGGAAAATTGTGCTGAAATATTATGTGTACAGACCATACCTGTGGGACTTCACAGATACACACAGAGCACATAAAAGTAAATTTGTAGTTAGAAAATTTTAGGTAATTATGACTTCAAGATTTCCCAAAGGCTAAGTATGATAAAAATCCTGAATACTAATCCTAAAGTTTAGAACATACACCTGCAGAAATCAGTACCAGAAATTAGTAGTAACCTGATTGCTAACAGGCAAGGTTGCTTTACTTTGCCAAACAAAGAATAACTCACATATGACACAATTGGATGAATAAAATGTTTTCATGGTTGAATATCTTATGTTGTTTTTGGATAGGAAGACCCAGATTTATTTATTTGACAAACTAAGTCATTTATTTTAGAGAAAATCTAAGAAAGATTCATAAATTATTAATACTATAAATAACAAATAAATCTAGAAGAAAGAAAAATAATCAATAGGAATGAATAAAAATAACAAATAGAATACAAATAAATCTAGGCGTTACTTATTAATATTCATTTTAATGATCCCTGAATTATATAGAGTATGTAAATCTTTTTGTGTCCTTTATTTTGCGAAGAATGTTATGAAACAACTAATCCCATAAATATTGACTTTACTCAGAAATATGCACACTAATGTGAAAGAGAAACATGACAAAGTCAAAGTCTGTTATATACAAGATGATCATGAATATTTTTCCTGAGAAAGAGCTTGATCAGAGACATGAATGAGGTAAAGAAGAAAATCAAATGGAAGCTCGAGTATGAAAATACCAGGCAAAGGAAGTAGAATGTTCAATGATTCTGGGCTAGAAATAAGCTTGTCATCCTCAAAGATGAATAATTCCGGTGGGCTTCCAGCCTAGGAAATAAGAAGGAGATTGGTAGGAACTAATATAGAAGAAATAGCCAGGAGCTAGTTTATTCTGACTCTTATATCCATAGTGAGGACAGGAAGGAGATTTATTCTCTACATGATAAAAAACAACTGTTTTGCATAGAAAAGAGTCATAATACCATCCATGTTGTATAATATACTCTAGCTGCGCTGTGGATAAATGATGAAAAAATAACTTGAACTGGGTAATGTCAAACATATCATAAGGGCCCCTGTTTAGGGTTATATTTTGGAGATCAATGATTAGTTGATGAAGTAGGATTGGGGCTGTGATAAGAGAAGTAAGTTTGACTGATATCCTGCTTTAGGTTTGAGGGAAATACAAGGTAAGCTTTTTACTCTTACTGAGTAACAATTGTGCACAAATTTGGTAGCCTAAAATAGCAGTTATTTCACAGGTTTTGAAGCTGAGGAGTCTGGGTATAGGCGAGTGAAGTCCTCTTTAGTCAGGGCTGAAATCACAATGTCAGTAAGAAGAACAATTTCACTTGATGCTTGGAATTCCATTCTACACTCAATTCTGAACTGAATGTGTTATTTGTGGTGGTGAAGACAGATTTGTTTCGCCCTCCTTTTATTTATTTATTATTTTTTTACTATTATCTGGCCAGATAAATCTTAGCTAAAAAAGGCCACTTTCAGGTGCTTTTCATGTAGCCCTCAATACAACATGGTATTGTATATTTCAAATCAAACTTAAGGGTTTCTGATTTTGTTGTTTGTTCGTATATATTTGGATCAGACTCCCAAATAATATCCCTTTCAATTTTGATTAGCTCAAAGGCATGTGAATATGGACCTTAATTGTGTCAGTAAGAGCCATAAGATCTCTTTGGCCACATATAGAAACATAGGCAAGTGTTATTCTAGCACATTATAGATCAGGTAGAGCAGATTATACAAGATGTGTATATATACACAGTCATATGCTCCATAATGACGGGGATGCATTTTGATAAATGCAAAAAATTGAAGAAAGGACAGTAAGTGAGAGGGCTAGCCATAAACAAAGGTGGGTGGCGACACGGTGTCAACTCTCACTTTTGGAAAGCTAGTTTGAAACTTGGATTCCATATTTTTGCTTTAGTTCAATAATTAACACGGTATTTCTTTCTTGAAACTGCTATTAAAATACCATAAATTAGGTGGTTTAAAGATTAGAAATGTATTTTTCCAATGTTTTCTAGGGCAGAATTCCAAGTTATGATGTTGGGAGGGATTTGCTGCCTCAAAAAGCTAATCGTACATGACCTTTCTTTGCCTCTTTCAACTTTTTCTTTGCATTTAGCAGCATCATTTAATCTTTGCCTCCATCCTCACAGGCCATTTTCTCTGGATGGCTCTATCTAAATTTCCTTCCTTCCTTCCTTTTCTCTTTCTTAGCTCTTTTCTCGTGCCTCTGCTCTTTCTTTTGATCTTTTCTTTCTCTCTCCCTTACTCCCCCACCCCTCCCCATCATAGTTGTATTTTTGCTTTAATTTATTTCTCAGATAAAGCCTCACATCTTTCCATGGACATACCTCAGACTGCGATCTCCTATCTATACCTCTGGCATAGCTGAATGTATGGGTGTGGCCATCACACAAGCTTTCTGCCCAAATTTCCATTGTCTCACATACACAGTTAGGCACTGCTCTAATGAATGAATATTATCTATTTCATGGATACTATTTACTTCAATGATATTATTTCAACCTATAATCACTTTCACAACTGTAATTTTTAAGTAAACATTTGTGTGAAAGATCCAACTATTATCAAAACCTTATATCACCTCAAATTCAATAGTTAAAATACTAATCCACTAGGTGAAGATATTAGGTGGTGATAGCTTTGGGAGATGATCAAGTGTGCCTCATAAGATGTATTAGATCCCTAATAATGCCTAAGGGATTGTCTTTTCCCCACCCATCTTGAAAATAAACAGTGAGAGGTTGCCAAGTATGAGCCCAAGAGTTACCTTCCTCAAATATTGAATCTTTGAAAACCTTGAACTTGAACTCTCAAGCCTCTAAATATTATGAAGAGAACTTTTCTGTTTTTCAGAAGTCAGATTACTTAAGGTCCTAAAACTGACGCAGTACAATCCTTCAAACGTCCAAACCCTGTAAGCCATTACATTAATATTTTGAATAATAAGCATCCAGGATGGCAAATGCAATGACAGAGAAAGTGTATCTGTCTTACTTCTCACAAAATTTTATTAGGTAAGAGTAATTTTAAAAAATCAGTCTCATCCAATTTAATTATTTTGTATGTTGTTATTTGGGAGAATTTCTTATTTCCTCAACTCTGAATATTATGAAAACCTATTTTGTGAGAAAATATAAATGATCCCTCAATGTGTGAGAGAGCATCTTGAGGAAAAACCTCCCAGCTTCATTTTTCCTTTTCTTGTTATATAAATATACTAAATGTAATAAAACATTATTAAAAAAGGAAAAATACAATAAGGGGAGCCAGCGTGTCACTCAGGAAGAAAATTATGAAGACAATTGCTTGATAATGTCTGTGAAAATATTTGGATCCTACAATCTAATGAAAGAACTATAAATACAGTGCAAACTGTGACTGTCTCAAACAATATTGTTTCATAAAAACAATGGAACAGAATCTCTCTTTATTGTTGTCATGCCAACTATACAATTAAGTACTGTTTAGGTAACAGGCACAACAACTGCTTGGGTTTCTCAGTGCGAAGCACATTGTGCACTAGGTTTGCTATTTGAATTAAAGTAGAGAATAAAATTTGTTAGCACTAAATTTGTTAGCATTAAATACATAAGACTCAAACTGCATACAGTTTAGAAATACATTTGTATTTAGAAAGTAGAAAATCAACTTATCTTCTGGCTTTTGCTGATACGAGGCACAATTTGATACTGTGTCATCCTGTACTGACATTTAGACCACTGAATCCTCATACATGGAATGACAAAGGCATTTTTTTTTTGCCTGTTCTTTCCATTTGAGATATGATCATCCTGCTGAACTTTACGTTTGTGATTCAAGTTAAAACCTTTCATCTACTCTTATTATAGAAAAAAAAGCTTGATGGCTTAATGGATAAAAGTTCTGACCTTTTCAAGTTCGCATTTTAAGGACTCACCTCTGGTGAAGAGTAATCCAGCTCTCAAACACAAATACACAATTCTATTCAGTCTGTTAGATAGTTGGAGAAGCTCCCAGGAATAATTCAGCACTTTACCCATCTCGTTTACCTCTGAGGCTAGATAGGGGACAAATCAAAACAATGAAGGCAAAGTTTTATTAAGCAGGAAACATTATTGAAAGAGAGATAGGATAATACACAGCTATTTTGATAGGTTCTACAGGCCTAATATTTTGGATCTTTGATTGATTGAGATTTTATCATTATTGATATGGGACAGAGGGAGTGAGAGTGAATTGCTTGCAACCAAAACTAGAGCTTCACCCAGGCTAGGTAAGTGCTAAACTAACAAAATAACTAAACTCAGTTTCATTAATAAGATAAAACAGATTCTAAAGCTACTTCCATATGTTATTTTTATTTTTAAGTTGTGGTTTTATGTGTGTATTTGGGTTTAACAGTCAAACAATTTAAGCAAATCTTCTCAGACAACAATTTACTTTATTTCCTATGACTAATCTGTTATATTAAGACACTTGAAACTCTATAAAAGTCTTTACACATCTAAGTCAGCTCTAGATTCAGGTTCCTAGAAAGTACATGTGGATAGCACCTAAGACTCTTTAATTTCATTGTATCTAAACAAACACGTGACCTTTGTTTTCGCTGAAAAAAATCTATTGTTTTTCACATCCTAACTTGTCGGGAGCCGAGCTAGCAGCTAAGCTCATCCTGACCTCTGGCTGTGCCGATGTCGCCAAGATGTCGTCGGGAGCCAAACTTGCACCTAGGTTCATTATCACCTCTGGCTGTGCTGTTACCGCCAGGATATGCTAAAGGCAAGGACATTTGTTCACAGCCACTGTCCGGAATTGCTTTGCTATGTCCCCACCTTGCTATGTCTGCTGGAGTAGATTCCTATGTTAATCAACCTTGTCCTGTGTTTACTGTAATCAAATGTTGCAAACTTCAAAGACTCTTTATGTTCTGGAATTTTAACAATCCTATGCTATTCCCTGGTTCCAAAACTGCATATAAGCTGGGAGTTGAGAATAAACTGTTGCTGCAGTCTTGAGGTTCAACCTTATGGCTGTAGACCTCCCGTACCCCATCTTTGTCTCTTGTCTTTTTTCTCTTGCCTTATTTTTCCTTTTCCGTATCCCTGCCGCCCCTCAGTCAGGATTTCTGTTCCCCTGCCGGCTGGCCCGGCAGGCTAACTTGCTCAGAAATCTATGCTAGAGCTTTTGTGTTTCTCTTCATTTCATCATGGTATGTGCACATCATCTAAGAGATCCCTGATCTTTCATCCTGACCTTTTCCATAGCCTAGGATTCTTCTCCATTCTTAGCATGGTTTTAATCCTCACATCTTCTTGTAAACTCCCTTGCTCCTATTCTCATTGCTGAGGTACTAGAAATCAAGCCACCCTAACCTGTGATCAGATCCTAGTTGCTGTTCTTTCCTGAATCACTCAGAAGTTATTTAGATTCTGGCTTAAATATCATTTTCAGCTAAAAACGAATGAACAGGGCATCACAGGTGAGTTATTGGAGTGATCAGAAAAAAATTTCAGTAAAAGAAGAAAAGGTTTGTCCACAGGTTTAAGTTGACGGCCTTTCCACTGATGTCTTATCAGTTACTGTACTCCTAAAGAGCATCCCTTTACATATGAATATATTTCATTAACATAAATTTCCCTTACTAAATAGTAAACTCTTCTATTATCAGAATTTCTCACCCTAAGTAAATTACCCCTTAAAGTGATTCATTCAAGTTAATCTCTTTGCTTACATGTGGGATGCATAGCCAGGTATCTTTCATCTTGAGCAGGATTCATATGAAAGCAAGGAAAAGTGAACAGAAAAACAAATTATAAAGGCCTATATGCCATGCTAATAGCAACTCTGAGAAAACCTAATCAAAAAACTTGGTTGAATAAGTTCAATTCTAGAAGGTAATTTTGTCAGAAATCTGAAACAGTGATGAGAAGAGATAAGAGAAGTTAAAAAATTGGAATATCAATCATAATGCATTTCTTTATCCATGCATACATCTAATAAATTATTAATGCACCAAGCCTTAAATTAAGACTTTAGTATATAATGTTAAATCAAATAAAAAAAATTTTTCTTGTTTAAAGCCTTTCAGATGAAGGCCAGGAAGTAATGCATTATCAAATTTCTAAGCAAGAAATATGTAGCAAATAATTTAAAATATTACCGGTTTTAGGTGAACTAGACATGTCTCTTTTTTAACCTGTATTACAGATTCAATGAAATAATTAATCATCAATAACACTACAAAGTGTTACAGATTTAACAAAATTATTAAACATAAATAATATGTCTGAGCTCAAAACTTGACTTCCATTCTCAGTTGATCAAAAGTTCTGGTTTCTGCAGGAGCAGCGGCTGGTGGTGGCCTGGGCAGCAGGTTAGCAATGTTGAAGTATTGATGAGGCTTTTAAAAGATGTTCAGAGTTTTACACACACACACACACACACACACACACACACACACACACTTCTGTGAACCATTCAGACGCAAACATTTTTTAAAGTAATTTCCAAGTTCACAAAATGTTTGCCTCATTTACAGAAAGGATCTTTCTCAAATATGTAGAATCATACTGTTGACATGTAATCACGTATGACATCATTGTACATGACAAGATTTTGCATTAATCTATCTTTTATTACTACAATGAAATATTTGAGACATATTGACTTTATAAAGTTAATTAATCTTGCACTTTTAGAGACTTATAGACCCTGCATTGGCTCAGCTCAATTCTAATTATGCCTTTCTTGCTTATTACAGAGAAAGCATGTGAAGGGTGAGAAGAATCACATCTACAAACAGGAAGGCAAGGGGAGGCCAGAGTCATATCATGGAAAAATCATGGAAATATCATGGAATAATATCATGGAAAAAATAAGGTTTGTGTTGACTTGTGTCTCCAACCCCACTGTTTTAAAGAAGTGTTGGTAAACTGATAAAAAGCTTAGCTGCCAGCTTTTCCAATGGAAAGAGGGCTGTAAATAAAAACCATGAGGTGAAGGTATAATCTAAAAAACAGATGGAGTATACTTCCAAAAACACAAGTATTTTATTCTAAAAGAGAAAAACAAAACAAAATCTCAAATCCCTTGCAAAAGGTAATTACAAAGAAAGAAAATATTCAAGTAGGGGTAAAATCCATCTCCTTCAGAAAGGAAAAGTCTGGAACTAAAAGGTCAAAGATGGGTATAAGCTTGAGACAAGTCTATTTGAAGAGACTTGTAACTTCTATGCAAAAGCCAGAGGGAAACAAGTTAACCCATCTGAACACAGTTATGAACATATGTCCATATACTGCTATATATAAAGTATATGGATTTGAGAAGTCAGAAAGATATATAACTAACAGAAAATCCCAATCTCCTACATTCAATTCCTCACTTCAGGAAACTCATCAGGTACTGTACATCAATATACAGTGACCATATTTCCCATGTTTGTCCAGACACTGAGCTACTAATCAATGATACTAATGCTGATATCACCAGATAATTTTCAAAACTATTTATAAATGTACAATTACCATTTTCAGCCAACTCAGAAGTAATTCAGTTCAGTCACTAGAGGGTAAATTATTTGCGTTTTCTTTCCATTTATATTTTAATATCAACACTAAAGGAAGTATACCATATTGGTGTTCAGTCCAACTTAGATACAAAGTCACAAAAAGATATTGAATGAAAGGGAGCCACCACACACAACAATTCAGGCAAGAGATGATGATGTCAACAGGAAAAAGGCTGATAACTGGTGGTAACCTGGACATGTGTGGCTACTCGAGTTGATAGATTTTACTGAGAGACCTTATGGACAGTAAATGATAACTCCCAAGAAAGTCTCTCACAATGAAGGAAATTGCACTGCACACTTCTCCTGTATTTCATGACATTGAATGCAGAGTTCATCTAAGGCCCATATGGGAACTGCTGATGCTTTCTCATGGATGTTCTTGTCACCATGTCACTTTTACCAATCAGTTATGCTTGTCTATTTGTTTCCTTCCTGAAATTCCTTTAAATAAAAATCTTGCTCCACAAACTCTCTATCTTCTCCCCCACCCCACCCACTGCGCCCCCCCCCCCCCCGCTTTTTTAAATTTAGTGTCTGTAACTTCAATAAGATTTGGAGAGAGGAGTCAACCATGCATTTCTAATTTCATTTATTTAAGAAAATAAAATTTACTCACTGGCTAGGAATGTGGCTTAGGGGTAGAGTGCTTGCCTAGCATGCACGTAGCCCTGGGTTCAATTCCTCAGCATCACATAAACAGAAAAAACTGGAAGTGGTGCTGTGGCTCAAGAGGTAGAGTGCTATCCTTGAGCAAAAAGAAGCCAGGGACAGTCCAAGCCCCAGTACTGGAAAAAGAAAAACCACTCACTGTTTAAAGCATAAAAAATGTTTTTTTTCCTTAATTAATGCCTTTAACATGTGTATGGTAAAGAAAAATATGTGTTGGATTTTGAATTTAACTTCCTGGCAACCATAATAGCTCAAATAAGAAGGCAGTTCGTGTTTTTCTCATGTAAACAAGTCTAGGGCTCCGAATTCATGTCTGACATAGAAAATCCATGATGAACCGGATCCAGGTTCCCATTCTACTTTGTCATGTTCAGTAAGTGTCTTTCCTTGTTAAGGTTACCTTCATCATCACCCACATATATCACATACCCCTGTTCTACACATAAGACTGGAGTTAGGGACGCAGACATTAAGAGAAACAAGCTACATACCTGCCTCTCTTTTAAAATTGCCACAAATAAACTTCCTTTCATTAAATAATAAACACCTAATAGCTATTTGTCAAGAAATAACCTCTATTACCTTTGCTCTTCAAGTAATTCATACCACATATCTTTCAAAGAAAATTTTACAACTGTCAAACTTTAAAAATATCAACTACCACACATGACATGAAATAATGTTGAAGCTATTTATGGAGGTTTTTTTTAAAAGTTTCACATAAAAACATGTGTCCTTAGAACAGGATATTATTGGACAGAGAGACAGACAGATAGATAAACAGATAAGAGAGAGAAAGAGAGAGATAGAGAGAGTTTTGATTAGGAACAGGCTTTATCACTAAATGACCTGAACTTTAATCCAAACCCTAACGCTTGTGATTGCTAATGAGATTCTGGTGAAATCGTTAAATTTCAGTCTTCCTTTGTATCCCAGTATGTCATCTTAATGCTTTTTACCTTACATGTAAAGATTAAAACATTGCATGGAAAAAGTATACAGAAGTGCCTAGGGACTGGAAATCACTTTAACAATTGCTACATAATCACTGTTGGTACTCAAACTCAGCTTTTGGTTTCAGATTCTTTTTAGGATGTTTTTGTTTAATTTTAGTGGTGAAATCTTCTAAGATCTCTTGAAATTCATGCAATCATTTCTGGTGTAAAGCTGAACTTAAAAATATGCTTATTTCTCCTCAAAGAAAAAAAATAATTCAAAATAGACAGACAAGTACCACACAAAGATGAAAATAGAACATTTTTATTTCTGAACAGCAAAGAACACTGGTGGTTGAGACCTGACAACATTTACTACATAGTGCTCAGAAGAACACCATATACATTTGTGCAAGTCCACTGTGTAAGTAAGATGTAAATTGTCAGATTGTGAAGTTGTGCTTTTCTTCCAGTAAAATCATCTATTTTATACATAGTTATCTAGTGAGAAAAATGTTTGTATATTTGAAATACTTTTGATCAACAGCCAGAAAATGAACACTTGGTCATGAAAAGATATTTGTTTTTTATCCAGGTAATTATTTTCACAGAAAAATAAGCAGTTTTTCATGTTTTCTACTTTTCCTACATCCCTAGATCAATGGATGCTCAAGTCTTTATATTCTCCCTTTTTTAACACCTAGTTTTTATTTTCCAAAATAGGTATACATGTACATTCAACATGTCTTTTAGTGAGTACAATGGTCTCATATATTTTAAATTATGTCTATATTACTTGTACCTACACAATGTAAATGTTATGTGAAAAGTTGTTACTTTTTATTGTTTAGAATAATGGCAAGAACATAATCTACACATGTTCAGTACAGATGGTAAGTTATTGATGATTAGTGGTTGGTTGAACTCACAAATATGAAACTGGGAACAGAAATCATTTTTATCTGCATATTATTTGCACTACTTTTCATAGTTTTTAACTTCTCTTCACCCTTTCTTCCTTCCCTTTTTCTATCTTTTTCCTCCTTTTCCTGCTATTTGATAGTTCTTCATATAAGCAATTTAAAATTATTTTGTTTCACTTTGCTTTATGGCAGTTACTTGTCAGATGCCAAGAAGACTCAGGTAAAGAAAAGGGAAAACAAACAATGTTTTAAATTACTTATTAAAAAGATGAGATGAGAAATAAGCAAAAAATAAATGGGAATTTTGAACCAGTAACATGTGCTGGATGGTATATCACGTACTTTATAAAACTGTACTTCATACTCACATCTCATATATATTACTTGGAAAAAAATCTAGGCAGTTAAAAAAATGTACTATCAGTTTTTGTCCACAGTTTATGAAAAAATGATTTTTTATTATCATTATGTATTTACTTATCATGATTACTTCTGATATGTCTTTCAAGACTAATTCATGGGAATCCTCTCAATAACCAAGAAAACGAAGATTTTTTTTTCTTATTTATTGTCAAAGTGATGTACAGAGAGGTTACAGTTTCATACGTTAGGCATTACATACATTTCTTGTACAATTTGTTGCCTCCTCCCTCATTCCTCCCTCCCCAATCGCCCTTTCCCTCTCTCCCTAGGAGTTGTTCAGTTGTTTTACACCAAACAGTTTTGCAAGTATTGCTTTTGTAGTCATTTGTCTTTTTATCCTGTGTCTATTGATTTTAGTATTCCCTTTCACTTTCCTAGTTCTAATACCAATATACACAGTTTCCAATATACTCAGATAAGAGACAGTGATAGTGCAGGTACAACCACAGGAAGGGGATACAAGAAGATCATCAACAATAGAAGCTACGGTTTCACATGGCATGTTGAAAGTAATTACAACAGTGATATAACAGTCGTTTCCATAACATGGAGTTCATTTCACTTAGCATCATCTTATGTGTTCATAAGGGCATAGCTATTGGACTCTTGTGATCCTCTGCTGTGACTAGCCTAAACTTGTGCTAATTATTCCCTATGAGGGAGACCATAGAGTCCATGTTTCTTTGGGTCTGGCTCACTTCACTTAGTATTATTTTTTCCAAGCCTTCCATTTCCTTACAAATGGGGCAATGCCATTCTTTCTGATAGAGGCATAAAATTCCATTGTGTGTATGTACCACATTTTCCTGATCCATTGGTCTATTTGAGGGGCATCTGGGTTGGTTCCATATTTTAGCTATGACAAATTGTGCTGCGAAGAACATTGTTGTGCTGGTGGTTTTAGTGTGTTCTTGTTTGTGGTCTGTTGGGTAGATGCCCAAAAGTGGGGCTGCTGGGTCATAGGGGAGCTCTATGTTTAGCCTTCTGAGGAATCTCCATACTGCTTCTCAGAGTGGCTGAACCAGTTTACATTCCTACCAACAATGAAGTGGGTTCCCTCTTGGCCACATCCCCTCCAACATTTATTCTTGTTAGTTTTCTTGATAATGGACATTTTACTAAAAAAAATAAATTCCTCCAAAACAAAACCACAAAGTAACACATTTTTAATGAGCAACTGGCCAAAGGATCACCATAAATTAGAGATTCATAACAAAATTATTTTGCTATCATGATATTCTAATACTCAAATTCAGGAAAACTTTGGCTTAACTTCTTTTTCACTTTTTTATTGTCAAAGTAATGTTCAGAGTGGTTAGTTACTTACATAAGACAATTAGTACATTTTTAAACATTGAACTTTTATATCCACATTTATCTTAGTATAATAAATGCAATAATAATTGCTTAATTAGTCAAACTCATTCACTAGTAATATCTCATATACAACAGTCCCTTTTAGAAACATTAGGGAGAGTGAAAAATATTCAATCTACTTTTTTCCCCACTAAGTTTCATGAGACCTTCTTACTTTTGTAGATGGAGAAAAATGCATATTGAATCAAGCAAAACTATAATTCACTTTCCAGGAAACTTCATTAGTGATAAAGAATATTATAACTGATTTGGGCACCTTTAAGATTCTGGAATACTAATCAAAATTCAAGAAAAATAAACACTATAAGTGTTAATCTTTCTGGTGGCAAAGAAAATATATCAGATATATCCATGGGAAAGCAGAATTCACTACCATTCAAAATATTAAAATACTTCAGAGAATCAAACTCTGAGATCCTGATTATCTCCAAATTTCATATTTCAAAATCACTTGGTAACTAATGTATATAAAATTTGGGGAAAATTATTTTATAATTAAGTATAAACTCCTAAGTGAGACAATATATCTATCTATCTTGTCCTAGGGCCTAGGTCCTGCCCCTGAGCCGCTTTATGCTCAAGACTAGTGCTCTACCACTTGAGCCACAACACCTTGTCCAGTTTTTTTCTGAGTAGTTTAATGGAGATAAGAATCTCAAGTACTTCCCTTTCTGGGCTGCTTCGAACCATGATCCTTACACTGATATTTTTTGGAAATTATTTTATCATAATTGTTTGGAGGGGCTTTTAGAGAATGTAATATAATGCAATGAAGATTACATAAATAAAAAATAAATTATTTCAATTCAATCTTGATGCTTTTTGGATTGAAACAAAAGTATTTGGTTTGTATGGTAATTTTAACTGATAAGCTTTCAGAGACAGCTCTGAAGTGATGTTTTTTAAGTAAAGTTTAGAATTTGATCTGAAAAAATTGGGCCCATCTGAATAAAATTTCACACTAGCCTTCCTGATGTGGAACCTTTAATTTGGAAAAGAGATAACATTCTAATAAATGAAAGAAAATGATACCAAAGTATCAAAATGTAAGGTGTTTTCAACTCTACTTTCAGATGCTTATTTTAACTCTACTGCTTTTTGTTTTAAATGGTAAAACATAAAGAAAATTGTTGTTTTTCAAAATAAAATATGCGAGTCAACTTATTTAAGTAAAAAAATGGTAAAATATGACAACTCTATAAATTGAGGTTTCTAATGTGTTTTTAACAGTACAAGAAATGTATCCAAGGCCTAATATATGAAACTGTAACCTCTCAGTATATCACTTTGACAATAAAAAAAATAAATAAATAAATTGATTCTAATTATATTTGTATGTGAATGTTGGTGAAAGTATTTATTAATAAGCTAATTTAATGCCAAACCTTCATTGAGCAGCTATTTATGTGCCAGCAACTATTCTGATCAATGTTTCTATAGGAATAGACAAAACAGACATTGTCCTCAGGCTCGGGGGCTCTGATGCGAAGATAAAATAGAAGAGAGACATAGACAATAGGTTTTGGTTAGTTTGTGCTATTTTCATCTCATATGGATGATCTCATTAAGCTAGACAACTGTATGATAATGAGAAACCTTCTGCAGTGTGGTAGTGGAGAACAGCTGAAGGAAGTGTCTCATGTTTAAGGAACAAGAAATACCAAAGTCCTGCAGAATGTGTTCTAATAATCCTCTGGAGATTTCCTTTGTAAGAGATGAAATGTGTTCTAATAAACCTCTGAGATTTCCTTTGTAAAACATGAGACCACAAAGATGTCTTGAGGACAGGTATGGGACTATGGAAGAGTTTTAGCTTTCACTTTGAGACTGTTGAGAATATTTTAGAGCATCTGGGAAGATTGCACTCCCTACTAAAGTGTTCACTCCACTGTCTGGTGACAGAAGTATCAGTCGTGATCATTGTCACAAGTGAGGAAATGAATGAAACCTTGTCTCCTCTACAACTACACAATGTAGGACAGCCTTTGTTGAGCTCACGAATGTGCAGTGGATGAATGTAATTCCTAGGAGAAGAAATGAACATTCAGAAGAAATGAGAGGTCAGGGAAAAGGTGTTAAAAGAGGAAGATTCAAAGGCTGACCAGGAGATCCTTCATTCTCTGTCTTCATGCAGATGAGGAAAGCTTCATGCCCATAAGGAATAACAAAACTTTCTTCATAGGACAAGCAGTTCTAGGACCATCCTAAGAACTAAAGGAAAGATTATGATTCAAGCTGGGGTGCTGGTCACAGGCTGCTCTTAGATCTCCTCAATAAACATGAGGTGGCTTAGTAAAGGAGAAAGAGGATACAGTGATCTTGAGCCATTTTTGAGAAGTGTTCTTGCAAAGAGAGGAGCAGGAGACATAGAATTTTATTTTTCTTTTTGCCAGTCCTGGGCCTTAGACTCGGGGCCTGAGCACTGTCCCTGGCTTCTTTTCGCTCAAGGCTAGCACTCTGTCACTTGAGCCACAGCGCCACTTCTGGCTGTTTTCTGTATATGTGGTGCTGGGGAATTGAACCCAGGGCTTCATGTATACAAGGCAAATACTCTTGCCACTAAGCCACATCCCCAGCCATGACATAGATTAAAAAAAAAAAAAAAACTCAGAGTTGGATAGAGTGTTTCAAATTACTTTTAACATAATAAATGTGCACATCTTTTCTCTTTCTAAAATGGATGATCAAAACTCAACACGTTGGACAGTGTTCTTTCTTAAAATAATGTAAATAGTTTAAAATTAGTCCTCTTATTCTCACAACAGAGAAACAATTCAAATTAAGGATCTTAGATGAGAAAAAGATTATTCCCCACCCCTATTTGCCTAGCTTTTCATAATTTTTCAGTGATGGTTTTGTAACTAGAACATTTTTAAAAATTATTTTTCCATCACTTTGTTTAAATACTTAGTTGACTTCATTTATCCCACAGCATTGACTCCAAATTCTTTTAAATGTAGTATTTTTAACACTACAAATGCAATATATCAAAGCTTTGACCCCCTTGGCTGGATTCCTCTGATTTTGAATTATATCTATTTCAAACTATAACTATTTTGTTATTTTTAAAAATTTAAATGATAGAGCGAAATGCATTTTCAGCTGTCTTTGAATCCCCAGGACATATAATAATTCTTTAGTGTATGAATATTTAAAGGGTGAATGACTTTGCTAAATATTAGGTTTAGAAATACCTCTATGCATTCCTCAAGATGCAAATTAAATGCAGTTTTTGATAATCTCCTCTCTGACAGCATTACAGCACTTCTCTGTGCCACTCTAGCATGCTGTGCTTGCTGGAGTGACAGTATGGTAAATTGGGAGAAAGTACTGTATGAGCTCAGTGGATTAAAAAAAAATGTCTGAGTGATTTCCAATATGAGCTTTAGAATTATTCAGTCTTCATAAGTACCAACTAACTCACTTAAAACAAAATCTTGAGCAAATGTTTAAATTCTCCTTCATTCGTAAAATGGGCATTATGGTATATGATCCAAAGAAATTTTCCAAAGACAAATGAGACATATAAATTGAATAATCCTGATATGAATATGAGAAGAGGTGGACAATTCTGTTTGTTTACATTCCCAGTGCCTGCCAGAGTTCATGTCTAAGAAAACACTTTAACATTTTGTAAAGACAGGTGTGAGTGGCTGACACCTATAATACTACTTATTCGGGAAGCTGAGGTCCAGAGGATCAGGTTGCAAACTTTGAAAATTCTCCAAGATTCCAACTCTAAAACAACTAGCAAAAACTGGGCTGCAGATGCCCTATCATAGTTGAATGGATCAACAAACACACAATGGCATTTTTCTCCTTCTTTAGAAAGAATAATAGTTTGTTATTTGCGGGGAAATAGATGGACCTACAAAAAATTGCACTTAGTGAAGTACATGAGGTTCAGAGAAACACGTGGCACATGTTTTCTATATGTAGAAGATGGATGTAAAATGCAAATGTTCACGACAAAAATAGGATTTTATGAATATATACAACATACTGACCAAAGAATGGTATAGTGTGAGGGGAGTGTAACCCATAGGGCTATCTTCTCTGAGCAAAAGATAGATTGTTTATTGAAATGAATATCAGGAAATGGTAACATTTTGTGGGGAGGGCAAAAGAGAGGAGCACAGAAATGGAGGAAGGATGGGCAAGTAAATGCAGTATATTCACTGACGATTATGGTAAAAATGGCCTATGTAACATGAAGTTAAGAATGGAAGGTGAAAAGGTAGGAGTGAATGAAGGAGTAAAACTGATCAAGAAGCAAAGTATTCATACTTGACTTAAGGATTTGTAACCTCTTTGTACAGCTACTTAATTTATTAAAAAGCTAAGCTCGAATTGTTAAATGGTACAGGGCTAGGTGAGCAAGCAATTGTGAGTACCTGAGTTTAAATCTTGATGCTAGCAAAAAAAAAAAAAAAATTGTGGAATTGTGTTGATGACCATTAAAGAAGTTTACATTCCCACCAACAATGTAATAGGGTTCCCTTTTGGCTTCAACTTGTTCAGCCACTCTGGAAAGCAGTATGGAGATTCTTCAGAAGGCTAAACATAGAGCTCCCCTATGACCCAGCAGCCCCACTCTTGGGCATCTACACAAAATATTACAAGCAAGAACACACTAAAGCCACCAGCACAATGTCATCGCAGTACAATTTGTCATTGCCAAAATATGGAACCGACCCAGATGCCCCTCAGTAGATGAATGGATCAAGAGAATGTGGTAGATATACACAATGGAATTTTATGCCTCTATCAGAAAGAATGACATTGCCCCATTTGTAAGGAAATGGAAGGACTTGGAAAAAATTATACTAAGTGAAGTGAGCCAGACCCAAAGAGACATGGACCCTATGGTTTCCCTCATAGGAATAATTAGTATAGGTTTAGGCTAGTCACAGCAGAGGATCACAAGAGCCCAATAGCTATACCCTTATGAACACATAAGATGATGCTAAGTGAAATTAAATCCATGTAATAGAAATGAGTGTTATGTCACTGTTGTAATTATTTTCAACATGCCATGTAAAACCGTAGCTTTTTTTGTTGTTGATGATCCTCTTGTATACCCTTCCTGGGGTTGCCCCTGCAATATCCCTCTATTTCATCTGAGTACCCTGGATACTGTATATACTGGTATTAGAACTAGGGAAGGGAAAGGAAATATCAAAATTGAGAGACAAAGTATAAAAAGACAAATGACTCCAAAAGCAATACCTACATTTGTGGTAAACCAACTGAACAACTCATGGGAGGAGAGGGAAAGGGGGAGGAGGAAGGGGAGGAGAAATGAGGGAGGAGTAACAAATTGTACAAGAAATGTACCCACTGCCTTACATATGAAACTGTAACCCCTCTGTACATCACTTTGACAACAAATAAGTAATTTTTCAGAAAAAAAAGAAAAAAGGAAACGTGTAGACATTACATTGTATCTTCAAGTTTACCTCACAGAAGCAAAAATTAGCAGTATGTATGTATACATGTGTATGTTATATATTGTATACACATATACAATATATGCATTTATATGAGTATATATTATATATCCATATATGTAGAGATATGTACAAATATATGTATATACATGTATTTTCTCTATTATGCATATAGAAGCACATATATGTATACATATAAATGCATATATTTATAATGTATATGTATGCATGTACATGTATATACATGTATTTCTTGCCATTGTACATATATTCTTTCCTATTATATACACATATGTGTGTATACAAATATATGTATATATATATGTACATATATAAAACAAATAGGTAAAAATCAAAGTTCTAACTCTAATAGAATTTTCTCTGGTTCTTTGTTAGTGCATGAAGATCACCTCTGAGTTCTTCATAGGACAGTGTTACATTAAAGAACAAGTCAGGACAGGAAACTTGAGTAAGTGGTGATATGAATGCCAGCTTTGCTAGAATTTGTGTAGATGCAGTCTTCAGTTGTTTTCTCTTTGAAGAGTATTGGGTTAATTTACTCAACATCTGAGCATGGCATTCCAGAAATTAAAGTTTTCAAATATTTGAATAGTGTAGTAATTAAATATATTAATACAATGATAAATACAATGAGATGAACTCAAGATCTAGATTAAAATCCATGGAGAAAAAATACAAGAACAATCATTGGTAATTTTTAGCATCTAGTGTCATGTAATATGCAAAAGCAATATTTCTCATTTAATTATCCTCCAGTCTGAAGGGACTTGAAATAAATTAGTGTGATTTCCATAGAAGGTGACTATTGCATTTAAATGGTAAGTCTCAGATTGCAAAGAATTATACTAAAGGATTAACAAACCTAAAAAAGAATGCATAATTAATTTAAATCTATATAAGTCACAAAAGTCACAGAAATTCTCCACGATGCCTGTGGAAATGATTAAAAATTATTTAATATTGTTGATATATAAAAATGTTACAGTGTCCTCAAAGAAGACTATTTTATTATAAAACAGTAATAGACCAAATTCTTCTAAACTTTTCTCCTGGACAAAGTGCAATAATCAGAATTAAATTACTAGAAATGTAAATAGTTGGAGAAAGAGTTTTATACATTTGTCATATCAGTACTGTAATATATCTATAGCATTCAAATATAGTTTATATTCAAATAAATTCAACTTCTATAGACTTTAGTCCAGTATGAGATATCTGACTCAGACTAACACATAGTGTTTCATAAGAAATTTATCTGAAAAATCAAAGTGCACATGAAAGTTAAATTAATTGATTTATAAGATCTCTACTGGCTTGAAAATTGTGTTATTCTGAGTACATAAAGTTTCTTTAGATGAACCCTTAAAAATATCATATTGAGTTAAATAAGTGATTCACTTCTAAGCACAGCAAATATGTATTTTCTGAAAAAAACTTTCTTCCTGAATAAATAAAGAACATTTATTCTTCTGGAATTAATCTAAAACTCAGTGAATAATTTATTAGTTCTAGGCAGTTCAGTTGTTCAGAAAATTCTATCATAATGAAAATGGATACATACACCCTTTCTTCATTCTACCTGAAAATTGCAGTTCTCTACTTCCATGGTCAGAATCAATCACCCCAGAAAACACAGCACTTCTATCATTGTCTGTTCAGTGAGAGGCTTGAGAAGCCTGGTGTGGCTCACTGGCAATTTTAATATTCGGTCCACTTTCATCTTTATTGTGTCTCAGAGTGGAAACATTCTCCCTTCTGGAACTAATACCCATAGAGCAAGAGAATATAAAGTCACACAAAGTGGGCAAGCAAGGCACTCTGTTAACAGTAGTAGCACTTACTTTTTCATTGCTCAATTCTTGATTCCATGAATTCTTTCTAACAGCAAAACAGTACATAATATTGGGCACTGACTCAGAATGTATGGAGAACCTTGAATGAGGCCTTCAAGGGATTAACACCTATTAAGTCCTGGTGATTGGTCCTTAATATAAAGTCTTAGACGGTTGCATCAAGTGTTGTATGAGTAAAGTAAGAAACATGCTAGGCCAGTGGTTTCTAAAGGCATAGACTTTTTGTCTATGAAGTGAGTTTGTAGTCAGAAGTAATGTCCAGTAGTAATCTGATGGTGATGAAGCATCATGTAATCCCATGGATGGTAGTTTTTGCAGAAGGGTTGTCTCATATCCCAAGTGTCTGTTACACCAACGACAAAAACTGCCTCTCACATGGCAATCCAACCTAATCAACAAGTCACCAGGTATCTAACTCATCACTTTGGGAAATGGTGCCACATTAGGATTTAGTGTTGGTCTCTGATAGTCAAGGCATAGTTTTCATCTTACATACATCCTAAAATTATACATGACTTTTTCAGGAACTCAACATAATTAACCATATCTTAATTTATGCTTTGTGCCACAAAAATTTTAAGTATTGATAATAATATTTCTAATATCGTAAACATACATGTATGTAATTCATTTGAAAACAGAAGTTAGGCATCTTTAGAATTTGTTTCTTCAAATAATTGAGGATCCTATTCCATATAGACATTCGGTGTTTTAAATACAGATGAATTATAAAAGCTACTAATTATGAGACTAATATTCTTGATTTCTTCTATAGTTACTGATTTGATTCACTATATGAGATAGTTTGATATCAGATTAATGTAGGAATCAATTCAGTTTAATTAAAACTCTATTAGAATAGTATTTTCAAAACCATTATCAAATTTATTGTTTCAAACTTTTCTCTCATTCATTCTTTTGTACTGACTTGGGTATCCAATAATATTTTGTCTTTTGTATATCAAAGACCACAAAATTAGCAACATAAAACTATACCTATGTATTAACTCAGCTTCTCTCTGTCACAAATCTGGCATAACATAACTGATTTTCTGCCAAAAATATAACAAGATTGCTAACACTGGCTGGGATGACTTCTCTGAAATTTTTTTGGGGGAGGAAATCAACTCTCAAGCTCATTCTCATTGTAAAACTTCCTTCCTTTGGAACTGTTACTAAATGCTTTTTTATCCCTTTCTGGCTGGAAGCCAAGAATGACTGCCAGACTCCAGAGTCTTCTTTTAACCTTGTCTTATATCCTCTCCATCTTCAGCACATTGGGAAATGGCACAATGTGTTTCATTATTATTATTATTATGCTTTTGTTATTATTATTATGCTTTGAATCTCAAACTACCTCTTTTGAGACTTATCATCAAATCACTATATTTTAAGAGCGAAGTCACTCCTATAAATACTTATGGAGTTCAAGGTGGTGTTTTCTTAATACAATGTGGAATGACTGAATTAAAGCAATGAACATACCTGTCACTTTAAGTATTTAACACTGCAAAAGGAACTTTCATTCACTTAGAAATATCAAAATAAATGGTACTCACCTATTAGAGATCAGGCTGTGAAGGTGATCTCAGACAGGGACATGACTAATTATGCAGATATCTAAGCATTCACACACAGTGAGACCAAACAATAGGAATACAAAGGCACAATACTTGTGTAAATCTGATCATATAAGATAATATTTATCAAAATAAACTCCAGGAAATGGAAATAAGAATAATTTTCTTGTTTCAGTTTCTGTTTTCCTTTTGTCTTGTTTATCTATCTTTGGGAGAGTAAGAGGGGCAGACAGAAATGGTGGGACAAAAAGTGAACTCATGCAGCAGTGATACTCATTACTACACATTATGTTGAAAATGAACTACACAGCTTGTGGGTGGGAAGGGAAAAACTGAAAGAGAGAAAGAGAAGGGGTGATATTATTCAAAAAGAAAAGTACTCTTTATCTGACTTATGTACTCATAACTCCTCTGTACAACATAACCAGAAAATGCAACAATAACCAGAAAATGCAAACAAAAACATTTTTCAAAAAAATGAAACTTAATTCTCCTGCCTGAAACTTGATACCATTTGACAAAGGGTCCATTATTCCATTGCTAAGCAATGAAAACTACCATCCTACTGTCTGTTTCTTTGAGTTGAATAGTTTTAGATGCTACACAAGGTTCTGTTTCCCTGTATTTGTCTGTTTCACTTAGAATAATCTCCCGTTGGCTGGGAATGTGACTTAGCAGTAGAGTGCTTGCCTAGCATGCATAAAGCCCTGGGTTCCATTCCTCAGTACCACACAAACAGAACAGAAAAAGCTGGAAGTGGCACTGTGGCTCAAGTAGTAGAGTGCTAGCCTTGAGCAAAGAAGGAGCCAAGGACCCTGTTCAGGCCCTGAGTTCAAGCCCCAGGGATGGCCAAAAAAAAAGTCTGATAGGTGTAGTGAGTGATCTGTGGTATCTCTCTGTCTTTGTCTCTGCCTCATTTCCCCCACCCCACCCCACACACATAGTCATACACCACTTGTTCTTCATCCATTCATCCCTTGTTGGACCCTTAGGTTAATTTTATAAATTGGCTCCTGCAAATACTCATGCATTAAATAGGCCTGTGTGATTAGGTGGATAATCTGCCTCTATCAAAGTCAAACTAAGGAATGTAACATAAATTAATTATACTAATAAAATCCACACTTCTCCCTATATTAATCTCCCTGTATTAATACACAACAGAAAAATAATTTCTGTTTTCCATGATATCAAAATCACCTCTCAAATTAATGTACTCTTTTATAGTCCCAGTAAGTAGATTCCTGATCACCAAAATAACCAAGGTAGATCATTTAGATTGATCTACTCCTGAGCCAGCACAGAGCAAGTTGTACTAGATAAATGAAAATTTCTGTCTTATACACATTTCTGGAGGATAATCTCTAGTTTTTAATCCCAGATGACAGATTCCTAAATTAGACTATAAAAGCCTATAATCCTGCACTTGCCTCCTGTTCATGGTGCTGGCCCCTCCTTATTTAAGGACTTTTCAGATTGTAATTAAATCTAGTTTCTACAATTGAATTAGGTGATTTCATCTCCATCATTATACTTTAGATCTCTTTTGCAATGAATTTCAATTCTTCAGTTCACTAATGCATAAATCTATAAAAATAGCAGGAAGTGTAAGATAAATTTGGCTGCATTATAACAAACATTTGATAAACACATTTTGCTTAAATTACTGAAATTGAATCTTAAAAATCAGATCACTTTTATTTCCTGAGCTTTTGCATCTGCCAGTTTACCACAACTTATGTTCCGAAGACATTACATGTCTCACCTTTCACAGACCACAAGCCATTTCACACATTTTTGTCTTGGCACAGCTGTTAGCTATTTTTATAAAGCCTTTCCTACTTTCTGTCACCTCACTCCTTCTCAAATGTTTCCTTTAGTGTGAAATCTTCTATGATATCCCTAAATATTTTAGTCATCTTCCATTTCTATCATGTTGGTGAACTTATAAAATTGTAAGGGATATAATCCTGCTAAGAAAAAATCCTTTAAAGCATAAGGCTTTTGGAACTTCAAAAGCTTTTAATACATCTTTTAAAAGATGACAAGCTGCAAACACTGCTTTCTCCATTACAAATTAGAAAAAGAAAAAAATAACAAGTTGGAAAATAAACATAACCGTGCTTCAGAAACAAGAATGTTAACTTTGGGGCTCATTGTATGTATAAAAGGTAGATAGTTTCTACCTCAGTGGAGAAATAGTGCATATCAGGAGATGCAAAGAAAATTATGACTACTGATGGATGGAGATCAGCAGGAAGAGTAACTCAAGCCAGGAATGAAGACCAAAAAAGTGAGAAAGGGCCAGAAAGAATCTATAAACTCTGCAGCTGGTGATGTGCTGAACCTTTTACCGAGAGCACTGCTAGCGGCAACTAGGGCATCTTCGTTTAAGCGAGAATAGTGTGGGTAAGATTTATTGCTAGGACTTCTGGTATGAATAAGAACCTAAGTGCTGGGAAACCAGTCATCCTTGAAACACTATACCGAGTTTTCAAAAAAGAAAATTCATTGCTTGTGGGATTCTCAAGTAAACTAGTATGGATTCTTATTCACACTCCCAGCCTACATATAAAACATCATACTTTCAAAATTTAGCATCTTACGGTTATTTTCTTTCAATGTGTCAGATATTAAAATTATCAAAGTGTAATTTTAATAAAGAAACTAGAAAAATAATTTTATGGAACAAAAAAGGTAAAAAATAGTTCGAGGTATATTCACATTTTAAGTAGTGTCTAAGTAAGCTGAAAATAAGTGGCCTTCCAAATAATACTCATATCTAAAAGAGGCTTAAAAGGTAGACATTATATAATACATACATAATAAATTGGGGGTACTAGGATTTTGAATTGGGGGCTCTACGCTTGCTGAGTAAGTGCCTATCTCTTGAAGCATACTGCCATCCTTAACTGCTTTTTAGACAAGGTCTCACTTTTCACCTGGGGATAAATTCAGACCATAAGCCTCCCAATTCAACCTCCACAGATGTGGGATAAAAGGTGTGCATCAACATGCTCAGCTTTATTTTTGAGGTAGCATCTCACTAAATTTTGTACTGGCTGGCCTTGAATCACAGTCTCTCATTCTCCTACCTATGCCATTTGTGTACATATAATTACAGATGTGGATCACTGTGCTTTGTCCAAAGATAGATTGTATTCTTTTTCTTTTTTGTATATTTTAATTAACTTACTTATTGTCAAAGTGATGTACAGAGGAGTTACAGTTTTATACATAAGGCAGTGTGTACATTTCTTAGCCAATTTGTAATGTGTATTTTTAAATGTCTAACTGTATTTGAAAAAAAAAACCAAGGTAACTTGTGAGGAAGAATTTTTCTGCCATTGAGTTAAAATTATATAACAAAGTGTTTGCTACGCACAAATCAACAAAGCCATTCTACAATATTAACCATGGGCTAGCAAACCGTAATTCTGAAATATAATATTGTTTCACACATGCCCACAAAATGACTATTAATAGCTAAACACCACAAGAATTCTTTATTGCTGTTAATCTAAGCTTTATATTTTTAATAAAATTAATTAAGTTCCCTGACATGTATTTTCATGAGGCATGCATGCAAACTAATTAAGCTTGTTTTCTTAGGGATTTATGATTTGCAGTTGATTGACTTTGTGACTGAATTACATAGTAATCTTTTAGGGTTATAACTCTTCATATTTTGGTTTTCTTATCTTCCTTTTACTAGGTGATATTTTTAAGAAATTATTTGTAAAAATTATTGTGATTTCCAGGGCACAAATGTAAATTAACCTCAATGTTGTCATCATGCTCAGCCTTGTAGCAAGAGAAATGATTGGTGTATAATGGAAGTTGTATTAGGACTATCTCAAAATAGCTATGGGCCATAATCATCATTATCTCTTAGTTATCTAAAGGCAGATAGTTCAAGTACATGCAATCAACAGTTGCATTAAAATAAATAGAGAATCCATAATGCAATCTTTTCTGTATCTGATAATGTGGTTCATCCTTGCTTTGATAATTAAGATGGACAAAATTCTATTGTCTCCAAGTATTGAAAAATTAAATGTTTTAAGTGAAATCACCTTGAACATCTAGATACAGATGCAATGGAAAATCATTAACCTATATCAATACTTTCCTCTACCACTCCTATCTCTTCAACCACAGTCATCAATGGACACCATACTCTCCCAAGGTTACAAGGACTTCTTACTTGATGTAAAGCCAAATGCTACCTTTGCCCATGATATGTAGTCCATCCTCAATAACCTCATTCCTTAGATAAACATATGTCCAAGGTGCCACCTATATGATATCTCCTTCAAGATTTCCCTTATGATGAAATGATGATCCATCAGTAATGAAACTCCCTCCTTACCCTTTCAATCAAACTGTGGGCCTTTGGAGAGGGACAAAATATTTTGCAGAGACAGCTAAAGAATACCCTAGTTCTTTTTAAAGCTGTTTGAAACTTTGGCTTTAGGACAATTTCCAAGCATCTTCTGTAGTGTTGGTAAATGTTTCACTTGAACACACTAATCATTTTAACAACTTTGTTACTGCCCTAAGGCATTAAATCACCTCCATAGGGATCTTCTGTGATAAGACTTTTAAAAATAATTCTCATTGTTCCACCCTCAAAACAAAGAAAAGAAAGAATAATACTGAGCTGATTAAAAAAGCAGAACATCAAGTGCCTCTTTGGGGCGGCTCCAGTATGAAAGCAAAGTTAACTTCAGAAGATATGAAAGATTACCTTTTAAATTATATTCCATATCCTGTTTCTTTCCCAACGTTCTCTGCTTATTAAAACATGACTGCATGATCTCCTGTGGAATGTCAACACATTCTCACTGGAATCTGCAATTATAAACTTCATAGAGAATTACTCATTTTTAGTTATGTAGTTCCCATAGGCATGCTACTTATTTGGTTGAGCTCATTAATTATGTCCTTAATTCAAGCCTAGTTCTGTCACCTAGATATCTGCCTTTATTTGCAATATCAAAGTGTTTCCCTGCTTTTGTTCAAAAATATCAAGGTCACTTCTACCACCCAAACCTTTTCACTATGCCACTGTGACAGACCCATAAGTCCATTCTATCTAGCTGCACATAGTAGGTCCAAGGAAAATTCCCCGCTCTCAGGCACAGAAAGCTTGACCTGATAAGCAATCTTCTGGATGCAGCACAAAGATCTATAGCTAGTGGATTTTAGTCCTAGATTTGTGGAACAGAGGAAATAAATACTTTTGCTGTGGAAAAATTATGTGCCTACAGGGTTTTCAAAGCTCAGTCTGACTAGAAAGGGACAAATGGCACTGACTACATAAAAACAAAACCCAAAAGAAGTAAAATGTTAATTTTATTTAATTTCTTTTTATTCTAAATTAAAGACCTGATTGACATTAAGAAACAGATTAAGGGGGCTGGGGATATAGCCTAGTGGCAAGAGTGCCTGCCTCGGATACACGAGGCCCTAGGTTCGATTCCCCAGCACCACATATACAGAAAACGGCCAGAAGCGGCGCTGTGGCTCAAGTGGCAGAGTGCTAGCCTTGAGCGGGAAGAAGCCAGGGACAGTGCTCAGGCCCTGAGTCCAAGGCCCAGGACTGGCAAAAGAAAGAAAGAAAGAAAGAAAGAAAGAAAGAAAGAAAGAAAGAAAGAAACAGATTAAGAGAGTAGGTAAGGTTTGTTCCAGTGAATGAGCAGTAGACTGATCAGCAATTTCAGCTTCTAGATCAATGAGGAAGAAGCTTAACAAAGTCTCTGTCGACACTCAAGTACTGATGCACATGCACCAAGAGGCCACGTGAGTACACACACACACACTACAAAAGCTATTAGGTGTGCCAATATTTGCTTTTATTTCAAATGTGGGAAAATACGTGGAACATAAAATTTACCATTTTAAATTTACCTTTCCCTTGATGTTTTTATTGTCTCATTTGTGAAGTGACACATTTAGTCAAATGATAATCTAAGGTTATGCATTAGTCTAAAAGATGATTTAATCTCATCCCTTTTACTTTTTCTTTTGCCAGATATGTTCAAAACTAATTCATTTTTGGCTATAGCAAGAGTTCACTTTGCACATTTGCTTTTTTTCTCTGATTTGTTCTCCTTTCCTGAAATAATACTAAAACATAATTTTCTCCTGCCCATGAATGAGTGAATGAATGAATGAATAAATTAATATTGTTTAGGGATCACACGCCATACCATTTTCTCAGATGAACCTTGAAATAAAATTTACTTTGGAGTGGAAAAACATCGATCAGGCCAATATAACATAAATACATGTCAAAAATAGTTTGATGAACATAATGGGAACAGTTTGCAACTTATTTTTTGTACTTATGTATTAAGAATATCCTTGTTGATACATGATTCTATACATCATGTACCACTATAGATAATATATTAACTCTGTAAATTTCATGGCAGAGAAACAATGAAATTTTGTTTAACATTTCCATATTTTTAAGAATATTATTATAAACATCTGCCACCTGGGTCTATGTGTACATGAGCCACACTTCCTGAGTTACAAACTAAAATAGAGGTGTTACTTGATAATTGAGGATCTGTTCTCAGATTTGGCTTTGTGTCACAGACATTTTATATTTAGTGTGATAAAAATAAATGTATTTAACAATATCGTTATTGTTTTTTAAATCATGTTAAAGAAATCCATTGTTTCCAATCCCATAAGCATCTGAGTCTATAAAGTACAGCAGGAACAGACCTTTTATTTCTATTTTTATTAATTGTTATTACTATTATTATTTTAGTACTGATATTGAGGCTTGAACTCAGAGCTTTGAACTCTACCATGGCTTTCATGCTCCTGGATAGCACACTTTACCACTTGAGCCACACCTCCAGCCCAGCATTTTGTTTATTAATTGGAGAAGGAGTGTTGTTTGCTTTTTTGCAATACAATATTCTTGTATGTGACAAATTAAGGCAAATATGAATTATTCAGAACATATTTGGGTATCATAACTGTTAATAATGAAATGCCTCAGTAAGGAGCTATAGCAATAATTGGAACAAATCATATAGGCAAATATTCCCAAAGAAATTCTGTGGCAAGTAGGAATAAGAGATTAGTCAATAAACATTAAACTGGTAGTTTTTCCAATTTGAACAGATTCCACAGGCTTCAACTCTAGATTTTACATCCAAATATGCCCCTGAGGGTAACAGGTCCAGTACATTGAGTTTGACAAGCTGTGATAACTCATACTGCAGCTGCTGATTTATTGAGATTTCTACTGCTGGCTGAAACCTAGATATGCTAAGTAATTTGCGAATATAGTGTATTTAGTGAGTTTTCATCAATTCTAAATAAAGTAGTGACTAATTGAGCGAGTAGTCTTGCCAAAGGCATAATTGTTTCTAAATTTCTCTTCTGTGACATTGATCCATTTTCTTATCTTAATACAATAAACAACTAACCTCACTGGTCTTGATTTTCGAGTACCTTCCAATAGTATACTTAGTACTCCATCCACAATTTGTATTTTCTTTGTTTTCTTAGATATTCTTTTTTTATTTATCCTTCTTTTGAATATGAATTATTTCCTATTTCAGTCCTAAAAGAATAAAATATGCTAGAATTCTAGCCAAGGTTACTCCAAAATATATATTAATAATGTACATATGTTCCTTTTCCCTTAACACATGACTCTGTTTGTTTGTTTTTCATCATGGAGCTTGAACTCAGAGCTTAAGCCCTGTCCCTGAGCTATTTTTCTCAAGGATAGCTCTCTGTCACTTTTAACCATAGCTCCACTTCCAGTAAGTGATTAATTTAGATAAGAGTCTCACAAGGAACTTTCTTCCCAGGCTGGCTTGGAACCACAATCCTCAGATCTCAGCTTCCTGAGTAGCTAGGATTACAGGTATGAGACACCAGCGCAAGTACAAATGATACTTTTGATACTCAGTTTTACCATCTAGTGGGATGCATTTCCATTTGTTAAAATTGTATTTTTTATTTCAAATTTTATAGTATTTCTCATATAATTCCCTAACCTTCCTTATTATATGTATTCCAAAGTATTAGACTGAATTATATTGACTGAATCATTAGTATTCATAATATTAAACCTTAAAAGCTTCTGTTTGTATGCATTTACATGTTAATGTGTACTAGATTTAATTTGATAAAATTTTAAAACATAGAAATCATTTGATAGTGATTCTGATGCGTAATTTTCCTTTCCCATTTTTCATTTGTCCTATTTATTTATGCAAAATCTTGCCATTGGCCCTATATTAACTAGTTATCTCTAAACAGATAAGTTCATATACAAAAGCATATATTATATTTTTCAGAGATAATTAAGTTTTGCAATACAACAATAGTGTATGCATATAACATACAGTCAGAATAATGAGTTGTTCACATTATAGACTTTTGACTAAATTCTTTCATCATATCCCATCTCACTGATACAGACAGAATAGAGTGCAATCTTGTTACCATCATGTTTAAGCTAAACTATATACACTTAAAAACTGATCCCTGTAATTCAGAATCAGCCACTGTTCCCTTTGTAGAACCGTAACTGAAGCAATAAAATCCCTATTTCTATATAACCCAATGTTGTATGATATATGAGGCCTTCTATGATCTGGTTCTTTGGCTCACACCCTCTACCACATACACTCAAACCATGGAACATGGCATTCTTTATATCAATCTTGCCTTAATTGTGGACAAATGCAGGTACAAAAATAAGAATCTCTAGAAGTAGAGTCTAGAGCCCCTATTGGTCAGTCACTGTGGTGGGAAGATAAGAGCCTCACATCAATTAAGCTAAACATGCCCCACACTTGAAAACTATATCATGAAGACAGAAGAAACTTTACTTTTCCCTTAGGAAAAGCCAGTTAACAAGCATGACTGCCAATGATAGAGCAAAACATCCATATATTATGTACATCTATTGACAAACTTCCATCCTAAAAGCCTTGTACTTTTCCTTCAGCTCTTATTAGGGCTTAAAAGGCCTTATGCCTCTTATTTCAAGGAAATTTTATTCAGTTTTTCTCCCTTTAATAATGTCAATAAATTTTCCCTTCTCCATTCAACTTTACCCTGAAAAAAAAAAAACAGTAAAATTGTAGATTTCCTTGACAATAATCTACTGTTCCCTAAGTCTAAATTTTTGACTCTAGCAACATTGTTTATCTCGACAACTAATGATTAAGCTTAATCCCTGAATCCAGAGCTTTTTACAGCCTCTCTTACTTCATCCCACCTTTCCCCCTCAAATCCCTTATAAATAATCATGTTCCCATTTGTGTGTTGTGAGAAAAGATGCTGTTTTTTTAAAAAATTTATTTATTAATAAACTTTTTTTGACAAGGTGTTGTGCAAGAGGGGTACAGTTACATAATAGGGCAGTGTGTACATTTCCTGTGATATCTTACACCCTGTTTTCCTTTCCCTTCCCTAGATCAGGTAGACATATATACAATACACAGTGTACCAAAAACATATACAGTAGCCACGTGGCATATTCCAAAGGAAATTCACCTACGACTTTAAATATAACATCAACAATAGGGTTTGCTTATGCTTGTCTTATATAATCATACATACATAGCTTTAGAGCTATGGTGATCCACTGAGAGGTCTATTTTTGACCTTTATATGTTGAGTAGTTGTTTGGTTTTAGTTACATATGTAAGGTGGCTAACCCAAACCTGTAGAAAACCTTTTGACAAGAAGTTTTTTGTTGCGCAGACCTGGTCTCTACTGTCTACCCCTCCCCCCACCTTTACGGTCAGATATCAAGGATATCATGCCTCTTTGTTTTCTGTGTTCTAGGCTTGTCTCGCTCAACATTATTTGTTCAAGTTCTGACCATTTCCCTGCGAATACCAATATTTTATCATTTCTAATCGCTATGTCGTATTCCATTGTGTATAGGTACCATATTTTTTTGATCCATTCCTCTGTAGAGGGGCATCTGGGTTGTTTCCATATTTTGGCTATTGTGAATTGTGCAGTGGTAAACATGGAAGTGCAGATGTCTTTTTGATATCTTCAGACCTGTTGTTCAGGATAGATGCCTAGGAGTGTTATGGCTTGGTCATAGGGTAGGTCTATGTTGAGCTTTTTGAGGAACCTCCATACTGTTCTCCAAAGTGGTTGTACTAATTCGCACTCCCACCAACAATGGAGAAGGGTTCCTCTTTCCCTGCACCCCCTCCAGCATTTGTTGTTGCCTGAGTTCAGAGTATAGGTCATTCTAACTGGAATGAGGTGGTATCTCAGGGTTGTTTTTATTTGCATTTCCTTTACTGCCAGGGATGTTGAACATTTCTCATATGTTTCTTTGCCATTTTTATCTCTTCTCTTGTGAAGTCTCTCTTTAGCTCCTTTGCCCATTTCATAATTGGTTTATTGGGCTTGGAGGGGGTTAGTTTTTTGAGTTCTCTGTAGATGACAGATATTAGGTCTTTGTCTGCTGCTGTGCTGGTAAAGATCCTTTCCCATATGGTTGGCTGTCAATCTAGTTTGGTGGCTATGTCCTTAGCTGTGCAGAAACTTTTTAATTTGTAGTAGTCCCATTTGTTGAGTCTCTCCCCTATCTGTTGTGCCTCTGGGACTCTATTCAGGAAGTTCCTTCCTGTGCCTATAAGTTCTAGCAACTTTCCTACTCTGTCCTTCAGTAGTTTCAGTAGATTCAGGTCTGATGTTGAGGTCTTTGATCCATTTTGAGTTGATCTTGGTGCATGGTGATAGGCTGGGGTCTACTTTAAGTTTTCTACGAAAGGCTTCCCAGTTTTCCAAGCACCAGTAGTTGAAGAGGCTCTGTTTTTTCCATTGTATGTCTGTAGCTCCTTTGTCGAATATCAACTGACTGTAAGAGTGCGGTTTTATTTCTGGGTCTTCAATTCTATTCCATTGGTCTTCAGGTCTGTTTTTATACCAATACCAGGCTGTTTTTTTTTTTTTTTTATGATGGACCTATAGTAGAGCTTGAAGCCTGGTATTGTGATACCTCCTGCACTGCTTTTTATTTTGCCTAGAATTGCTTTGGCTATTCTAGGTCTTTTGCTGTTCCATATGAATTTATGGGTTGCTTTCTCTAATTCAGTGAAGAATGTAACTGGGATCTTGATGGGGATTGCATTGAATTTGTATAACAATTTGGGCAATATGGCCATTTTCACTATATTGATTCTGCCTACTCATGAGCATGGGAGGTCTTTCCATCTCCTTTTGTCCTCTTTGATTTCCCTTTTTAGGTTTTTATGGTTCTCATTAAATAGATCCTTCACATATTTAGTTAGGTTGATCCCTGGGTAATTTATTCTTTTTTTAGCTATTGTAAATGGTATTATTTCCATAATTTCCTTTTCTGCTTGTACATTGCTGGTGTACAGAAAAGCTGCTGACTTTTGTGGATTGATTTTATATCCTGCTACTTTGCCAAAATGGTTTATTAGATGAAGGAGTTTGGGGACTGAGTTTTTTGGGTCCTTCAGATATAAGATCATGTCATCTGTGAATAGGGATAGTTTGATTTCTTCCTTGCCGGTGTGGATCCCTTTGATGTCCTCCTCTTGCCTTATTGCTATGGCTAGGGATTCCAGCACTATGTTGAATAGAAGTGGGGAGAGTGGGCATGCTTGTCTTGTTCCTGAGTTTAGGGGGAATGATTTTAGTTTCTCCCCATTATTACAATATTAGCAGTTGGTCTGTTGCATATGGTTTTTATTGTTTTAAGGAATGTTCCATCTATTCCTGTTCTCTCCAGAGCTTTTAATAAGTATGGATGTTGTATTTTGTCAAAGGCTTTTGGGGCATCGACGGAGATAACAATGTGATTCCTGATTTTAGTTCTGTTGATGTGGTGAATTACATTGACTGATTTATGGATATTGAACCATCCTTGTGTCTGTGGGATGAAGCCTACTTGGTCATGATGTATAATTTTCTTGATCAGTTTCTGGATCCTGTTAGCTAATATTTTATTGAGGAGTTTTGCATCTGTGTTCATTAGTGATATTGGTCTGCAGTTCTCTTTTTTTGTTGGGTCTTTGCCTGGTTTGGGGATGAGTGTAGTATTAGCTTCATAGAACGATTTTGGATTTTCTCCCTCTGTTTCTATTTCACGGAAGAGTTTGAGGAGTATTGGTATTAGCTCCTCACTAAAGGTTTTATAGAATTCATTGGTGAATACATCTGGGTCTGGGCTTTTCTTTGTTGGGAGTCTCTTCATTACCCCCTATATCTCGCTGTAGGATATTGGTTTATTTAGTTGATTTATTTCTTCTTGATTCAATTTGGGCAGTTTATACTTCTCCAAGAATTGATCCATTTCTGTAAAATTATTGTTTTTTAGTGAGTAGAGGTTCTGGAAATAGATCCTTATGATTGTTGGAATATCGTGTGTATTTGTTGTAATTTTTCCGGTGGAATCCATGATTTTACGGATATGAGTCTCTTCTCTCTTTTTTTTTTGTAAGTCTTGTGAGGGGTCTGTCAATTTTATTTATTTTCTCAAAGAACCAGCTTTTAGTGTTATTTATTTGTTAAATGCTCTTTCTATTTTCAATCAGACTTATCTCTTCTTTAATCTTTGTGATCTCTCTCCTCCTAGTCATTTTAGATTTGATCATTTCTTGTTTCTCCAGTTGTTTTAGTTTCATTGTGAGGTTATTTACCTGCTCTGCTTCCATTCTTTTAATGTGAATGCTGAGGGCAATGATCTTGCCCCTCAGCACTGCCTTAGCTGTATCCCATAGGTTTCTTTATGATGTATTTTCATTGTCATTGTGGCTTATGAATTCGTTAATTTCATCCTTAATTTGGTCTGTGACCCAAGTGTTAGATAATAGTGAGGGGTTTAGTCTCCAAGTATTTGAATAGCCTCTATGGTATCCTTTGTTATTGAGGGTTACCTTGATTCCACTTTGGTCAGATATAATACATAGGTTGACATCAATACTTTTGTATTTTCTGAGGTTCTTTGTGTGGGCTGTGACCTGACCTATTTTGGAGTATGTTCCATGGGCTGCTGAGAAGAATGTGTATTGGGTCTCTGTAGGGTGAAAGACTGTACAGATCTATCAGATCTATCAGATTTAGAATATGGTGTTACTTAGGTCTTCAGCTCCCTTGATAATCCTCTGGGTGTTGGATCTGTCTCTTGGAGAGAGTAGAGTATTAAAGTTTCCCACTATGATTGTGTTTGGGTCTATCTTGTTCTGTAGTTCCATGAGAATTTGCTTGACATATGTAGGGCCTCTTTTGTTCGGTGAGTATAAATTTATCACCGTGATGTCTTGATTCTAGATTTTTCCTTTTATTAAAATGTAGCGCCCTTCTTTGTCTTTTTGAGTTGATTTTAATGAGAAGTCCAGCTTGTCTGAAATCAGGATGGCTACTCCTGCCATTTTGGTAGGTGCGTTTGCTTGGAAGATCTTGCTCCATCCTTTCATTCAAAGCCTGTTTTTGACCCTTACTGTAAGATAGGTCTCTTGAAGACAACAGATAGCAACTTTTTGTTTATGGATATACTCTGTTAGTCTGCTCCTCTTTATCGGAGAGTTTATACCATTTATATTCACGGAGATCATGGATAAGTGTATTTTTTTCCTTCCATTTTCCTGTTAGACTGTTTTTCCTCTCCCTTTTTTCTTGTCTTTATTGAGCTGCTCTTCCTGTTAGGCTCTAGCTGTTGTAGTTTCTTTCTGTTTCTGTCTGAGGGTCCTGTATATTTTCTGTTGGGTGGGGTTCCCCTGTTAGAATTCGCTGTAAGGCTGGTTTTTTTATTCACATACTCCTTTAGATCCTCTTTGCTATGTAAAGATCTGGTTTTTCCCTCGAAGGTGAATTCTAGTTTTGCTGGATATCTAATTCTGGGTTGGCAATTGTTGGCCTGGAGGTCTTGGATTGTGCTCTTCGTGCATTGTAGGTTTGTGTGGAGAGGTCTGCTGTGATTCTGATTCTTTTTCCATTGTAATATAGCTCTTTCTTCGTTTTGGCTTCATTCAAAATTTGCTCTTTATTCTTGAGATCTGAATTCTTGATTATTATGTGCCTGTGTGAGGATTTTCTAGGGTCTGGTCTGCCAGGTATCCTATAAGGTTCCATTACTTGGGTGAGGTCCCTTGTGAGATTGGGGGAGTTTTCTGCAATAATTCTATTGAAAATATGTTGTTGTAGCCCTCTGCTCTAGTATTCCACTTCTTCATCTGTTCCAATTATACACAGATTATATCTCTTGTCTTTGTCCACTAACTCCTGGATTAGTCTGCCCTGGAGGTTAAACATTTTTTGGAGTGTGGTATTTTTCTGGTCCATATCAGCTGCATCGTCGTCCAAAAGAGAGATTCGGGATTCGATATGATCAATTTTTTTGTGATGTGGCTTCGAGTGTGGTGTTTATGGATGACAGTGAGCTGTTTTGGTTGCCAGATCAGCTCTCATCATGGAGATTTCTTCTGTTAAAGAGTTGTATTTTAAATCTATTTTTTCATCCATTTAGTTTCTCTGGATATTAAGGTCTTCTTTAACGGAGGAGTACACTGTATCCATTTTTGCTTCCATTTCTTTCTTGATTTCCTGTAGATTTTTCGAGACTTCCATTCTATGCTCCTGTATCTGTTTTCTGAATACAGTCCTGAGGCTTTCAATCATTTCGTCTATCTTAGTCTCATTCATTTTTTTATTCTCCATCTCCTCTTCTGTCCCTGATGGGGATTTGTGGGTCACTGATTCAGCATGGCGTGGACACTTTTTCTCTTCTTTGATTCTTTTCCCACTAGCTGCTGTGGTCAAAAATGCTCACCTCTCAGATTGAGAAATGCTGCTAAGGGGCGGCTCGCCCAACTGTGTGAAGTGCTCCTGTTGGAGCAGGTGTTGTTGAGGGGTGGCCTGCCCACCTATGCAGAGTGCATCTATCAGAGTGCGCGCTGCCGCTGGGAGGCCCTGCCCACCTTTGCAAAGTGCGCCTATCAGAGCAAGTGTTGCTGCTGAGGGGGCAGCTTGCCTACTTGTCCATGGGGGGTTGGAGAGGTGCTTCTCCTGCTGGGGGGCTAGCACTCTGACTCATGCTGGCCCTCAGGGGGGCACGTACATGTGCGCTCTAGTGCTTCCTTTGGGGGCATGCTGCCTCAAGTTGTTGGGAGGTGCTTGTTCCCTGTCAAGAGTCTACTGTAGGGGGCAGTATAGGTGGACCCCAGCAGGTTCAAGTGTCTGGATGCGGGTTGGTGCCCACTAGCTCTGGCCTCTGCTGTGAGTGGAGGTGGAGGGTCATGTGTTCGGGCCCAGGTGTCCCTGCTGGGCTGGTATTGCACACCAGTAAGCCTGTGACTGTTGTTCAAAAAGTCCACATGAACCAGTGCACCTCAGGTGGCATCCAAATGCCTACCAGTCCCCGGGTCCCTGCTGGGGGGGGGGGGGAGGGAGCAGGCTGGTGCAGACAGGTTCAGGCTTCCCAGCTGGGGCTTTGGGGGACGCTGGCCTAAGGTGTTTCCCAGTGGCTTTGTTGAGCGCTGCTCTGCCTCTGCTATCTCCCGTGTCCTCCCAGAAGCTGTAAGGACCTAGAGCCGCCAGATATGGTGCTCTTTTGTTCCCTCTGGGTAGGGAGGGGGAGGGAGGGAGCTCTGGCTTCTTTGTAGGGTTTGGGTCTCTGCTGGAGCTGGTCTCCCATTAACGGGGGAGGTTAGGATGTCAATGGGAAACTTACTGGTCCTGGATTGTGTGTGTATCCTGAGCTGCTGTGGGATTTTTGGGGTTGGGGTGCTGGGGTGTGGTGATCAATCGTTTGGTGCTGGTGGTCCCTGCTCTCCCCATCCGGCTCTCCCTGTCTGCACAGCCTGGTTCCCCTGCTGCTGTTGTCTGTTCCTGGCCATAGGTCCTGTGCCTCTGGTCCTGTGCTGCCATCTGTCTCAGTCCAGTCTGTGCTCTGTCTGGGGCCCTTGGAGCTCCTGTTGTCTGGACTCTGCACTCCTGACATGATTTTTTGCTGCTGCTTCTCTGGTCACTGACGGTCTGCAGTCTCGATTACCAGTGCCAGTTCCCCTTTCCCAGCCTGGCCCTGTTCAGGCCGGCTGTCAGTGGGGTGGAACGTGGGGGTACCCTGGAGATTTTCCAGCTCCGTGCAGGTTATAGGCTCTTCTTTCTTTGTTTCCTGTGTTTCTCTGTTAGTTCTGGTTGTTGGGTTTGCTGGTCTCTTGATGGGGTGTTGGGTGTTGGAGTTCCCAGCTCACTATTCGGTTGGAGCGAGTTGGGGTGTCTCCCTATTGTGATAGTGCCATCTTCCTCCTCAAGATGCTGGTTTTTAACATACTAGATACACATATCTATGCAATACATGCATGCTTTGAAAAAGTAACTGATCCAGAGTTCTCTCGGGCCTGACATAGAAATACAATACAGTACTTAAAATAGATGTATCTACTTTTTTAAATTTTGGTATGTTTTCATGTTGTTTTTCATAAACTATGCATATGTGTAGTTAATTTAGGAAATACACCTATCCAAACAGCTTTCTTCTACCTGGACACAATCTCTTCCTTTTCCTCCAGATAACCACTGGTCTTGGAATTGCCAATTTCAGTCAATAATGGGCATGAAAATACAAAAAGTTTTCTCTAGGATAGAAATAAACATAAAGAATATCTTGCTTTACAAATGAACTAATGACATCGATCAGATTCACTGTACTTATAAACTGATATGTTAAATTGAAAAAGGGTAACTCTATCATGCCCAGCAATATTAGTGATGTTCCTGTTAATGCAGACTCTAGACCTGTTTTAACTATTAGCCTCCTATCAACAATTGATACAAGGCAAGCACTCCACCACTAGGCCATGTGTACCTGCACTATATCTGTATCTTATCTGAGTACATTGGAAACTGTGTATACTGGTATAAGAACTAGAAAACCGAAAGGGAATACCAAAATCGAGAGACACAGGGTAAAAATACAAACAACTACAAAAGCAATACTTGCAAAACTCTTTAGTGTAAACCAACTGAACAACTCATGGGGGGTAAGGGAAAGGGGGAGGGGGGAATGAGGGAGGAGGTAACAAACAGTACAAGAAGTGTATCCAATGCCTAAAGTATGAAACTGTAACCTCTCTGTACATCAGTTTGACAATAAAAATTTAAAAAACAATTGATAGATCTCAGTTGGTTCATTAACATATTTTAAGTAACACGACTTTTCCTCCAGCTCAGGTATCAGTGAATATGAGACCCAAGTTTATCCAAAATATCTCTCCAATGCCTCTGGCAATAATAAGAAGGGCAGTTTAGAGATGACTTCTTTCTACCTTTGATTTATGCAATGTAAAAATTACTTTTCAGAGTCTGGAGGAGTATTAAAGTGATAACAAGCCATTGGCTATAACAGAAAATATTGTAAAATACATTTCTTAAAATCTGAAAGGAAAATACACTAACATCAAAGTTTACAAGTCCATGTTACTGATATTAATATCACTTTCTACAAAGTTAACACTGGGCAATCTGAACTATAGTTTTAGAAATAAATTTCTCTTTCCAAAAGTACTTCTACAAAAGTTAGAAAACCAAACTAACCAAAAGTGTTATACATGAAGCTACTATGATTGATGAGACAGTCGTGATTCCAGCTCTTTAATTGTTTCCTTCTGTTCACACTAACCATCCATATAATCCTACATAGATACCGTCCTTGATTCATTTCAGCATCATAGAACAGGATGATTTAAAGTCTGTACTAGCTTCAAAAATCTGTATTTTGCTGTATTTACTAGTAAGCTTGTTAACTTCCTTAATCTTTCAAAAGGCTATTGCAAAAAGAGAATGCATCAGAAAAAATACTCATAGTCACGTGCTATATAAGAACATGTGGCCAATAGATAGACTCTGTGTGTATGACAGTTATTATACAAGACAACCCTTGGACTAAAACAAATATCTTGTCACCTAGTAACAAGGTAACTATTGTAACATTGTAGCAAAACTCATCTCTCATTTTGCATGGTGAAGTGGTATAAACAGTTCTACTATGCTGCCATATAATCATGTATATCCCATACTTGACAATGAAAATAAATAACTGTTATTGGTTTGTGTATTTACTATGCTTTACTTTCATCATTGATTTAAATACTGTGCTGTGTTACAGCTTTCAGGCTCATTAATCTCATGATTACTGAGTCTTTTCCTAGCTTCATTTTTTTTCTTGTGCTTGATTTAATCTCAATGCTTCGGTCATCAAGGCCATTCAGATAAAAAAAAAAGAAGAAGAAGAAGAAGAAAAATCCATTACTAGTGTTGTCAACAAGAGGTCAAACCAAGTGATTTTCCTGGAAATGAAATTAGTAGTGATTAGCAACTCTAAAAGTGAACCATCACAATGATATTCACTAGATATTATGTCTGAAATGAATTATGGGGGGGCAGGAGAGAAAATACTGGAAGAAATGAGTGGGGGTGATACTGTTCAAAAAGAAATGTACTCATTACGTTATTTATGCAATAGTAACTCCTCTGTATATCACCTTTACAATATTTTTTTTTAAGTAGACCATCAGTGATGGTTACTGGGCAACAGTCGGGCCCATCCTATTCCACCAAAGCTAAAAACATGGAGAGAAAAGGAAATGAGACCCATTGAAATTCAAAAAGGATTAACATTAGAAAGATGTTATGACCATACTGAAGACCTGACATGGAGGCGGAGGACTTTCAGAGCTATAGTTATCAGAGACAAAGCCAAACTTGAAACAAAAGTCTGGATCTGCAAGGAACTGTGAATTTATTGCTAGACTTAGAGGGTATTGAAAATTTTATGAATCATCATTTATTACATAATGTGTAAGTGAACCTGAGTCTGTGGACTCTGGTTTGTAGGCCTGTCAAAGTTTAGAAATGCCAGATAAACTGATGTGGAGGAAAATTACTTGCCAAATTCACAGTAGGTTGTTGTTATTGTTATTGTTATTATTGTTGTTTTTATTGCTCCAAAGAAGTCAAGGCCAGGTTGAAGGACAGGGTAACAATTTTGTTTGGAATGATGTTGCAGACAAGATGATGAAATCATTTGTGATCTGACAAAAGAACCTAGGTAGGCCTTCAGGCCAATAAACAAAAGATTTCAGGCACTACAAAAGTTGTATAGAGGTCATGAAATTTTTTACTCCTCTTCCAAAATGTGCTACAGAACTGTTGTGCAACTAGAATGGAGAAGCCCTGTTTGGAAAGCAACATACCTGTCAATATATCTCTATTGCTGAACAAGCTCACATACCCTACTTTTATTAGAGATCCGCATTCCTACAACACCATAAGGATTTACCTAAACACTCCCTTTTTAGACATTTATCTTTTACTTATTATTTATATTTTTATTATTTTTTTTATTATTTTTATTATTATTTTATTATTTTATTATTTTTATTATTTATTATTTATTATTATTTTATTATTTTTATTATTATTATTATTTATATTTTTAAATTAGCATGCATTTGTAATATGAGAAGGTTTTTGTGATATTTCCACACATGCACAATGTGGACTTTGAATCACTTTGCCCTTGTCATGTTCCTAAGTAAAGGAAATTATTTCAGTTTTTCCCTAGTGAACATGACGTTGTGAATGGGTTTTTTGTGTATGGACTTTAGTATATTAAAGTTTATTTCTTTTATTCCAAGTAGCTTCAGAACCTTTAACATAAAAGAATACTGTTTTTTCAAAACCTTTTTCTGCTTCAGTTGAAATTAGGTTTCTTTGTCCTTGATTCTGTTTATTTGCTATATTACATTGATTGATTTATGTATATTGAACAATTCTTGCATCTTGGGAATGAAAACAATTTGATTGTGCTTTATGATCTTTTTATTGTCATATTGAATTTGGTTCCCAACTATTTTAGTGAAATCCCATATATGTTATTAAAGTGGTCTACAATTCTCTTTCTGACTGTGCCTTTTTGTAATTTTGAATATGAGTGTAATACTGGCTTTTAGAAGTAGCTTTATAATGGCCTTTCTCTGTTTCAGGGAAGAGTTTAAGAGCTATTGGTATTTGTTCTTGTTTAAAGTCTGTTACAATTCAGTAGTGAATCCACTGGATTATTTTCTTTGAAGATTTATTTTCAGTCATGGAGCTTGAACTCAGTGCCCAGGTACTGTCCCTGAGCTCTTTTGCTCAAGGCTAGCACTCTGCCATTTTGAGCCACAGTTTGTGAGTGATTTCCAGTTTGTAGGTGATTAATTATTCAACATGTATTTGAATATATTGTTTGGTTTCTTTTGCTATTGAGTACTAGTACTTTTTTTTTCCTACTGTGGTCAAATAGAATACAGAGAATTATTTGAATTTCTTACATTTTCTCAGACTCATATTGGGTGCTAAACTACTATATATTTAGAGAAAATTCCATGTAACAGAGTAACAACTGTTTTGGTCCAACAAATGGATCAATATGGCAAGGTAGCTTTTAAGGTCTTTAGTATGAGGATTCTTTGACACATCTGTTGCTGGAATTTCTGAGCTAGACTCAAGAAGGATATTCTTGGGAGAGGTTAGAAAAGGGTCAATAGCTATGTGCATATGGTTATTAAAAAAACATTTATTAAAATAAGCCCCAGGGAATGGAAACACGAGGGCTTTTTTTTTCTTTGTTGCTGTTTTGTTTTCTTTTCCTTTGTCTTGTTTGTTTGTTTATCAGTCCTTGGGAGGGTAAGGGGGAGACAGAAATGGTGGAACAAAGGGTGATCTAATGCAATAGTGACACTCACTAGGTACTTTGTTGAAAATGAACTACACAACTTGTGGGTGGTGATGGAAAAGAAAAGCTGGGAGAAAGTGAGGGAAGGAGTGACCTTGATCAAAAAGGAAGGTACTCTTTATCTGACTTATGTAATTCTAACCCCTTTGTATATCACTTTTACAATAAAAATAAAGTAGCTTAAAAGTAAATAAAATAAAAAATTTTAAAGTTCATTCTTAAAATTAAAAAAAGTGAGAATTAGAAGAGCTGAGAAGACACCAACACAATCACAATGAGATTACAATGTTGACTTTCACCCAAACAACTTTTCCTGGATATGATGTGAAAGCACCAAAGATTATATAATTGGCATATGAAAAAAAATAACATTGAGAGTTTCATCTAAATCTTCAGAGGATTTGCCAAGAATGAGGATGTTTGAAACCTCAAAAAGACTGAAGCTCAGATGGCAAAACACTGATGACATTAAAGAACTCCTATGAATGGTTCCCAAAGATTTTACTACTGGAATATGGGAACCAAAATAGGTGAAGTAAAGATAGACACAATGAAACTACTAGATAGTAAAATAAGAACTTCCAAGAAAATTTACATCAAGAGTTTATTAAGCCTCAAAAAGCTCCTTATAGCGAATGAAAATATGGGCTCTAACCCAAAATGGTACAACATCACCTTATAAACAAATCTGTGATGTAAAAAATGGAAAAAAACACAAACAATACCATAGACATAAAGCAAGGATGAAGTAGTCCTTAAGAAGACCTGGAGGCCAAAGGCAATGATTTTGTAATACTGGTCCTGTTTAGGTCTGTTTACTGCATATGTTTTTCATAGGTTATGACAAAAAGAACCTCACAATAAATTAAAATCAGACTAAGACTTACATTGAATGTATTTTGTAAGCTCAGTGTTATCACAAAAGAGGCAGATGTGTAAAAGGTGCTTAATCCTTATAAAGTAAAAAAAAATGCAATGAATGAAGATCAATTTAATATTGAGGAAATGATTTCTATGTTTTAGTGCAGTCTAAACGTAATATGTTCATATCATGGTCTATGGCAGGAAATGATTTCTGTATTTTTAGTGTGCTCATATTATGATCTATGGTAGTTACAGTAAGGATGCCCTGAAAGAAAAGCCAAGTCATCCAAACTTCATTCCAGATAGTGTCCGATATCATTATACCATATTCATGTCATATTTTCATTATAGATTCTTTCTATTTAGATCCATAAATACTTACTATTGTTTTAATATGAATCACAGTATTCAGGAGAGTAATTTGTGATAGATATTTGTAGCCTAGGAGCAATAAACAATAATATGTAGTCTACACATATAGTTAGGCTACACCATTTGATTCTGTGTAAGCATGGTCTGTAGTGTTTACACTACAGTGATATTGCCTAAGGATGCATTGCTCAGCATGCATCCCTGTCAGTAAATGATGGAATATTAGAAATACATATCCCAAATGCATTTTTCTTCCATCTAAAATGAATAGGAATTCTACACTACACATAGAATGCTTATTTCCAATGGAAGGAAATCTAGATTAAAAGATGGGACAGGCTCCATTCTTGTATAGAGATAGAAACAAGAATAATTTCTGCCAAATTCCATCTTCTTGGAACAACTGGTGTAACCATAAATTTATCCTGCTCACATTTAGTAAGCATTATGTTCTATCTTTGCACATTCTCTCCATCAGAGTAGATTTCAGCATTCCAAGTGCCTTTCTAATCACTGATTCTGTTGCCAGTGAGTGCAATATAACTTAAGTTTTGGGATACAGAAGACATTACTGGAGATTTAAATATTTATGTTTTGACACATCATTTTAACAGGTGTTACACAGAAAAAGAGACTAAGTATTATGAGGCATGACAGGTGCTATTGTGGAAATAAAACTAACTTCTTTCATTGGAATAGACTTGTCTCTTGCCACCTATGACTTTTGATATGTAGTTTGAACAATCTGTGCTTGAATCTTTGGTTGCTGTAGCAGCTGGATTTGAGTCTGCCTAGTTGCAATTCCACAAAAACACACTTTGTAGAATGGAAATTATTTCAGTTATTTATACTAATAATGTTGGTTCTACCATTGACAACCCCAAGGCTAAAAAATAAAACATGTAAATGTCATTTAAAGAGCATTAAACCTTCTTTCCCAAATAAAATAGCTAAAAGACTACTTTGCATAAAATAACTTAGGTGAATAAGTATTTCTGTGCATAAAATTCAAAAGCCTGGGGACTGTTCTTGAGGCAGAAAACTACTGTGTAGATTTTTTAACTGCTTGTTTTGTAAGTGTTGATATTGTAGAATAATTTGATATTTTATATTTTGAATTTTCATAGTTCAAGATCATTTTTCTTTTAATATTTATTCCATAAAGAGATGAAGGGAGTCTCACAAAGGACACCTGTCATATTCAGAGACCAGAATGTCCCTAAAAGTGAATGTGTAAATGAAATTCCAGTTTCCACATGCAGCCAGTAACATCTGATGTAAAAGCTAGGTTTCACAATAGAAAGACATTCATCTCAAAATATTTTTAATGTATGTTTTGGAACATGTTATAAATTTTGAAACAAAAAAGATAGAACAAGGCTGGAGTTGTGACTTAGTGGTAGAGTGCTCGCCTAACATGCATAAAGCCCTTGGTTTGATTCCTCCATGTCACATAAACAGAAAAAGCCAGAAGTGGCACTGAAGCTCAAGTGCTCAAATGTAAGCCTTGAGAAAAACACGTTCAGGGACAGTGCCCAGGCCGTGATTTCAAGTCACTGAACTGGCAAAAAAAATCATAAAACACTTTTAAGTTTTAATTTTCTCTCCCCAAATTCTTAATTTTTTTATTTTTTGCCACTCTACCGCTAAGCCCCATTCCCAGGTCCCCAAAATTCTTAATTTCTAAGAAACACAAACATTTTGTTAGTGAAAACATATTTCATTCAACTAAAATTATCAATAAATTTATTTTCTTTGTTATAAAAGAAAATAAAATCATTGCCAATGAACAACATGCTAATGATTTCAGCTCATTTATTATCTACCATCTATACCCCTTTACTCTGGGAAGCCTCCCAGAATTCACCTTCCACCCATCAGTCTTCTCTCTCTAATCTACATCCATACATCATCCAACATCCCCATCCACTGTTGCTTCCTTTCTCTTACATGTTGTTTCTTCCATCTCACATCAAAGTTAACTAACTACTCTTTGTCTTCTAATAAGCTAATCTGAATCACATGGATACAGAATCTATGCCCTTTTTTATCTTTGAATACGTAGTACTTCTCTGTGAATACACAAAGATTAGCTGATGAATTATCTGATGCATATGTATATAAATTAACATTGGTGCCCTGTAACTCCCTTCCACACTAATGTCTATGCAAGGACAGGAATACTTCTGTTGACTACATTCTGTTCACAGAAACTGATCTGTTGTAAAAAGCTCTTCAGTGGAGTTTTTTTAAAGCCGCTTCTGACTCTCAAGGATTTCAATGAACGCCTGGATGACTTCTTTATTTAGGTCTTATGTTTCAAAGTGGTGGTTTGTTCTTCATGAAGTGCATATTGTTTGTGTCTATGCTTATGCTTGTGGATAAAAGTGTCTCACAATTCCTGCTGCATAAATATGGCAATGCCTGCTTTTAATTCTGTATGTTGTTGATAGTGTTATGAAATAAACAACCATCTAAAATTTTAGTAAGTACCATTGCAAAATACAAATGCTTCCAATGGGATTTTAGTCTAAGTTGCTTTTGTGTAGACAAGGAAACAAAATGTAATTCCAAGTTAGGGCACAGAAAAGAATAAGAAAGAGCCTCCAATTTAAAACAAAAGAGATATCAGAGAACATAACTAACTGAGAAGCAGTGAAATTACAAATCTGTGGAAATTCACTAAAATCTGGGAAAAGTCACTGGATGCTGATGTGGCTAAGGATGTTGTAATTGTGGTATGTATCTGTGTGTGTGTGTGTGTGTGTGTGTATGTGTGCATGTGTGTTTTTCAGCATCTCTGTATCTGTGTAAAATAACAAGACTGTAGTTCATTCCTAAGGTACACAAGACGTTACTTTACTACAATGTTTGTTAACCAAATTAACATAGAAAATATATGACTTAGCCTGTCCTACTCTTTTCTCAAACATTTCAAATTACTATTGCCATTAGAACATAAATATATATAAGTATGTAGTGCCTATAGCATAATAATTAGAAAAATACTTCAAAAATATAGTATATATAATATATATTTTAGCTTTATAGAATAATAGGAAAGAGCCAAAATCATAATGATTCTTTTTTAGCCTGGCACTCGTGCCTCATGCTTGTAATCCTTGCTACTCAGGAGGCTGAGATTTGACCATTGTGGCTCAAACCCAGCTTGGGCAGGAAAGTCCATGAGACTCTTATCTCCAATTAACCACCAGAAAATAAAAAGTGTCACTGTGGCTCAAGTGACTCAAGCAGTCAAGTGCTAGTCTTGAGCTGAGGAGTTCAGGGACACAGTGCCCAGACAGAGTTCAAGCCCCATGACCAACAATTCCACGACCAACCAAAAAAAAAAAAAAAATGAGGCAGGTTCTCACTGTGTATCACAGGCTAACTTTAAACTCATGTTGATTTAAAATAAGTGCAAAAGTATGATCGAATGTGTTAATGGAGTTTTAGTATGTAGTACATTTTATTTTATTTTTAAATCATTTGAAATAATAGTTGAACTTTTGGGCAGAAAAAAAATGAAACCATTTTATTTTAGGAGGTTAAATCTATAAAATAAGCATGGTCCATTTTATGTGCTGCTGTATAAAAGATTTTTATATAAAAAGAATGAATATTTTGAAGCCAAATTAATAAATTCTAGAAGTAAAAGGCAAAACAGCCATAGTACTCCTCACACAAGGCAAAGATCCTCTCCATATAAGCAAACACAGCCTCTGACATCTGCACAATATAGGCTATATTGTGCATAGTAGTTTCCTTGTAATCATTTTACTTGTTATACTTATTTTGACCAGCTCATGATGTGTTAAGATGAATCATATTATCCTGATACTCCTGTGAGAAGGCATAAATTTCAGGATGTTTATATCATTCAGCATCAGTGCTAAACTTAAGAGTTTTCAGATTACATTTTATGGGACCTGGATTTTATTCAGACTCATGAATTCCCTCATTATGAACCCATATTGCCAAGTAACATGATTCATGTACAACTATAAGGAATTAAGCAAACTAGATGCAGAAAGAGAGAGAGTGAGAGAGTTATTTCAGGCATGAAGTATCCTACCCTTGTCAGTAGTAGCCTACCCTATTTACTCACTTTAATCAATGGCACAGCAGTGAAGCTAATAGTCCATTGACATCCTAATCACTGTGAGGGCTGAAGCTAATATAGATATACATAATTATGTAATTAATTTTTTCAATCTTTGTATGACTCCCAAGAAGAAAAGCATTTCAATATCTATCTAGGGAAAATCCAGTAATATCTGTCTTTGTCATGGCAAAAATTCTCATTAAAATACCCATACATTGAGATATTTCAATTAAGCATCCCATTAGTAGGCAATTTAATTATTTTTCTTCCCCCTCCATCTTCTGTTCTGTTTTCTGGCCATATGACAAAATCCCTTAAGCCTAGCAGAATTAGTCTGCCACTTTATTAACAGATTCACTGAGCTGACTGTATGCCATTGGATTAATTAGTGAAGATTCTTATAGTTAAAGTGGATGAAGTTCCATACCAGAAAGCAAGTTCCTACATTTCCCCCTGTATTCCAGATTCTGTGCCAAGAGCTTTACAACGCTCTCCACAGGAATCAACAGAGATGCTGATCTGGGACCAATCTAGTAATGGAGAGAGGAGGCTGCATATTATTGTACAAGAAGAATCTGGAGGTGGGCTTGCATGAGCTGACTGCTGCAGTTCCGCATAGATAAGTGAAAAAAAATCAACCTGCCTGGGCCTGATAAGAAGAGTCTGTATAACCCTGTTAAAAGTTGTCTCCTATAGAGAGATTTTAAAGTTTCAAAGAAGAAAATCATCACCACTTCCCTCTTGTAATTAAAATCAATTGGTACTTTCATAAGTTATATGGTACACTAACAGAGAATGCCTTACTCTGCTCATACAGATTCATACATATATTCATATTCATATTTTATCATTTATGTATTTTAAATTTTGCCCATTACACATTTTGTTTTTGAAAGTGCAGAGCTTAGAAAATGTTACAAGGATTCTGGCACCCCTGTAAACCTTCATGACTATTTGGGCATTTTCATTGTTTTGACATACTCAGGTAGCCCAGGAAATATGCCAGGTTGTGCTGTTCATGTTCTTCCTGTTTCATCCTGGTAAGTAAACGGCTAGCACTTCTGCCAAACACCTGTGAGCAGTTCGCCAAGATGCCTATTTTAATTCTGATATATTCATAAAGGTAAAAAAAAAATTATCAGCACCTGGACCTTCTTTTCTTTTTTTCCCTTAAATCTAGTTAATTCAGAATATTCTTGTTTTGTTGCACAAATGGATGTAAGTAACTCTTCCAGCCTCACTAAAGTGTGGCCATCTGGAATATTAAATTCTAGACTTTTGAAACACAAATGCTGGTAATGAAGGCCAAAGAAAATTTATCAAAGGTAAAAGAAAGTTTTACAATCTATATTTTGCTTTAGGACAAATCCATAAATACAATAAATGAGAATGTAGCTTGCAACTAATATATTAGCTGTTAAGTTAAAATTATTTTTTTTAGTTCAAATATAAGTTAATTATATTTTATTCAGAACAATTTGTTTGTCTGGAGAAACTGGTCTTACTCTAGAAAGCAGAAACAAAGGGGAGGATTATTGTGTGGATTTAAATAAGTCAATAAGGAGACAAACCTCTTATGTAAATGCACAAAATTGATGTAAGTTGAAGAGAACTGAGTTGGCTGTTGTACTTCTTTTCACCTTGTCTCCTTGAAATTCAAATTTGAGTCATGAAAAATTAGAGATTTGTTTTTCATAGATGTGGAGCTTGGGATAATCCAAAATCAAGGTGCTATTATCTATCCCAATTTCTGCTCAAGTTTCTTCCTAAAGTTCAGGGAGCTACCTCATCACCGTATCCTCTTATAGAAAGAAATTCAGGACTCTTTCCCAAATTATAAGGACTCCAAGCCCATTGTGCCCTCTCACAGTAAATACTTCATCTAATTACAATCAACTATCAAAAGCAACCTCTAAATACCATCCCTCCAAGATACATACTGGTATATGTTTGTTATTATGTGTTTATCATTTTTTTCTTATTTATTGTCAAAGTGATGTACAGAGAGGTTATAGTTTCATACATTAGGCCTTGGGTACATTTCTTGTACTGTTTATTACCTCCTCCCTCATTCCCCCTTCCCCTTCCCCTCTCCCCCCATGAGTTGTTCAGTTGGTTTACAACAAGTGGTTTTGCAAGTATTGCTTTTGGAGTCATTTGTCCTTTTATCTTTGTCTCTCAATTTTGATATGCCCTTTCATTTCCTTAGTTCTAATACCAGTATACACAATATCCAGTGTACTCAGATGAGATACAGTGATAGTGCAGGTACAACCACAGGAAGGGGATACAAGAGGATCATCAACAATAGAAGCTACAGCTTCACATGGCATGTTGAAAGTAATTACAACAGTGAAATAACAGTCGTTTCTATAACATGGAGTTCATTTCACTCAGCATCATCTTATGCGTTCACAGGGGCATAGCTATTAGACTCTTGTGATCCTCTGCTGTGACTAGCCTTAACCTGTGCTAACTATTCCCTCTGAGGGAGACCATAGAGTCCATGTTTCTTTGGGTCTGGCTCACTTCACTTAGTATAATTTTTTCCAAGTCCTTCCATTTCCTTATGTATGGTTCAATCATGGGCTTCTTGACACAGGTGGAAACTTCTTTAACAAAGACCCAGAAATACTACATATCAAGGAAAGGATGAACAAATGGAACTGCATCAAACTGCAGAGCTTCTGCAGGGCAAAGGACATAGCTCTCAAGATAAACAGAAAGCCCACAGATTGGGAAAAGAGCTTTACGGGCCAGAAAACAGACAAAGCCTCATAACTAAAATATATGCAGAACTAAAATAATTAAATTCCTCCAAAACAAAACTGCAAAGTACCAACACCTCCCTCAACAAGTGGCCTAAAGACTTAAAAAAAAGACTTCTCTGATGAGTACATGAGAATGGCCAAGAGACATATGAAAAAGTGCTCTACATCACTGGCCATAAAGGAAATGCAAATCAAAACAACATTGAGATTCCACCTCACCCCAGTAAGAATGTCCATTATCAAGAAAACTAACAAGAATAAATGTTGGAGGGGATGTGGCCAAAAGGGAACCTTACTTCATTGTTGGTGGGAATGTAAACTGGTTCAGCCATTCTAGCAAGCAGTATGGAGATTTATCAGAAGGCTAAACATAGAGCTCCCCTATGACTCAGCAGCCCCACTTTTGGGCATCTACCCAAAAGACCACAAACAAGAACACACTAAAGTACCAGCACAACAATTTTCATCACAGCACAATTTGTCATAGCTAAAATATGAAACCAATCCAGATGCCCCTCAGTAGACGAATGGATCAGGAAAATGTGGTACATATACACAATGTGTTCATTATTTTTAACTAGTCATGTGGAGGAGATTATTAGTCAATACCATCTCTTGAGGCTCAAGCTTCAAAAAGAAAATTGTGGGAGAAGAATCCCAAACGTCCAAGACAACAGAAATAAGTTTGAAGAACTTGAGCTATTCCATAAACAACACATTTTGTATCTGCCTCCTTTTCTATCAATCTAAATACTTATCACTCAGAAGATCATACATGAGATGGACTTCCTCTCGTTTTTCAGAACCTCTACTCAAAAGTTTATTAGATAGCTCTCTGAATTACTTTGGAATTACTTTGGTTCCATTATCCCTAACATATCTTCTTCTACCTACAAGTTTAAAAATTCTGTTAGCAAAATACAAAGACAGATTTGAATCATTCAATTTTCTTTATGAATCTACAATTCATAAGTCCATATCTTATTGGCTAAAAATAAAGATTTTATCCATGTACAAAGCAAAACAATGTACTGCTTTTGGCACTGTTAAAATATATTTAATTTATTAATTATTTTTAGTGGTGAGGATTGAGCCCAGGACTTTGTGCATATGAGGCAAGTGTTTTATGACTAAATTATATCCTCAGGCTTACAGATTTAACTTTTTAAAAAGATTGACAAAGAAACCAAATGAAAGAGCATTTATCTTAGAAACAAAGAACTGCAATTAACTGCATTGAATGAAAGAAGTCCTGGTCTGTGAATGCCATGTAAAATAAGAACAAAAGATTTTTAATAGAGGTTTTTTTTAATATGTTCTTGGAGAGGCAGCTCATTGGTGATGCAGAAATCCTAAACTGGAGATAAGAGATAAATTAATTCTTGAGCCTTAATTCATAACTAGTTAGCCAGTAAAAATAACATCTCCATCCTTTCAGCAATTTACAGAATGTATTATATTCCTTATCCCTTCTTCCTTTCTCCTACTCTTACTACAAGGACAAAACCTATCAGCTGCAGAATGGCACCACTAAATCTCCAAATCAATTGGACACTAATTTGTACCTTACATGAAAAAAAAAACTTTTACTAATCTCTTTTCTGTAAAGATTTAGCTCTCCAAATAACTAATAGTTATTAGGACCAAATATATGCCATATGATATTCAGTGGATGGAGAATATCATTTCTACCTTCAAAGTTCATGTTTTAATAATGATCACAAATAACCACAAGGTACAGAAATTATTAAACCAGACAGTTATAAAGAATAATAAAGTAAGTTTAAAAATCATGGATCAAAATTATTTTTTCTAAAATTGTGTCAGATTTTATTTTTCACAGTCAATTCCTTTTTATCATCACTTCCTAGACAACACAGAATAATATGTATTGATACAATGAGTACCTTGCATTAGGTATTTAAGTAATCTAGACATGATTTAAATATATGGAAGCATATTTGTAGATTATATGCAAATAGAGCACAATTTTTGTACAGAATTTGGTTATCTAAGGATTGTGTATCTACAGGGAGTCTAGAACCAATCCTTTGGGAATAACCAAGAGGTAAGTACCTATGATTCTTACTTTGTATAAAGTAAGAAGCTGTTATAATTGTAATAGGCCATAAATACTTCAATTAGAAAATTTACATTTATATCTTGAGGAGCTTACTAAATAATGTTTTACTACGACATATTTCAGACACATATAATCAATACTCATTGAGAATAGTATTTTGTAACTTGGTGCCTTATCTGTAGAATATCATCAGACTTCCAAATCTACTCATTTCTCCTCAGAATATGACAAGACATTCCTCTAACAGGATTCTGAACAGAATCTAATATAAATAACATTACACTCAGATGTAGTAAGAGAAGGATTGTGAAGATTAAGGGCTTCCTGGACTTCCTTCTTGAAAGCAGATTTGAATAGGAGACCCGTTATTATTTTAAATTTTGTTTTCACTTTATTTTCTTCATGATCTTATATCATAGATATGATAGTAGCTCTCTGTAATTAAATAAACTTTCTGATGTCACAGGCTAAGTTTCATCTTGAAAGCTAACACCTATGACACTCTGAGTTAGAGAAGATAATAATAAGCTCTGGGTTGAATAAATGATATATACCTACATACATATATGCCTTTTTACATGGAAAGACCTCACAGTAACAGAAGTTTTAATTTTTTTTTCCTTTAAAAAACAATTAGTAAAAAATGGCATTTTAAAGACTGCATTAGTCTGCTGTTGTTTCAGTATCTGGCAGGCCTGGCATGTTAAGATCTTTTAAGTAAATTTTACACATTAAATTGAAACATCACAGGATTTCTTTAACCAATAAAAAGTCTGAAGAGTATACTTATGTTTCTAATAGCTCTAATAACTCAATGTGTCCTGAAAAGATTTTTGAGAAAAAAATAACTTCTGAATAAGGTTATAGGTTCCCCCAAAGTCATGACTTTTTTTTATTGGTACACATGATTATTTGGTAGGCAGAACCACTAACATTTAATTTAAAAAGAAATCTTGCTACAACAACAGGATTTCTACAGTAAAACAATAGTTAAGGAAGTGTTCAGACTTAAATAGGAAAGCAATTCATTTACATGTAAAAATTCAGATTTAAAAAGCAATTATCAGTACACTAATGAGCAAATCAACTCCTCTGCCTCATGTTGTCAGTAGAAGATAAAGTCCCTACAAATGTTAACTATTTTCAAACGTGTATTATTAGCACAAGTTTCACATTGCTTCTCTGGCCCTTTGTAATTCAAGGTCCATTCCCCATGTAACATTAGTAGACATTGCTTCAAAGAATGATAGAACCTGGTCTATTGACCACAGGGTAATGCTTGTAAGAATCTTCCTACTGTATTTCATGAGAAAAATTAAATGCCTGAAATTTCATGACTTGTAGAAATAGGATATGATGGTAGGTTTTGAATATTAATGTAATTCCAGAATAATTCTTAGACATGGCAATGTTTTGTTGTTTTGTTTTCTCCAACTCTGCCTCTGTAGCCTTTATTTCCTCCATCAACCTAACTTCTCAAACACTTGATCAACATATAATATGCTTTAAAGCATATGTGAGACTCAACTCTATATAATATCTCCAGGGTCATTATCAATTCTGAGTCAACAAATTTCTGTGCAATAACCAAGCCTGCCCACCAATGTTGTCTTTTCACACTGCCAGAGTTTTTAATCAGTTTAGGAATTGGGGACTATAGTCAGGGGACTTATTGTCCTCAGGCAGTGACTACATTAGCTGTCACAACTGGAGTCTAAAGTCATGTACTTGGGGTCACATTTTCCTTGATCTGGTTCTGTTTCTGCCCCTGGCAATCTCAGCAGCTGTGATTATTATAACTACCCCCAGGTGACAAAACTTTGCATTTCATTTGGAGAGGAAAGAAGTAAAAAGGAATGGAAGCCTTCATAGCTGTGAATGTTTATGACATTCCCAAGTACCAAGCACCTAGAAGAACAAACATCATTGAATCCTGCCAGCCTAAGATGAGAGAGCAGAGGACATCATATATGGGTCACCCTTCAGGCAAGTATATTCACAATTTCTTTTCTCACCAGCAATTTGAGTCACATTGAAAACAGCATTGCAATTGTCTTAGATCTTTTCTCTACTTCAGTCCTGCCGAATGTAAAGCTGTTTTCCTTTTCAAAATTATCTTGGTTCCTTATTCCTCTCCATAGCAAGGAGGAGCTGATGCATTAAATGCAATATTTTAAGACTCCGTTTGATGTGGCAGATTATTACATTAATTGACTTGCGTATATTGAACCAACTTTGTATCCCTGGGATGAATCCAGTTTGAGCATGGTGTATGATTTTTTTTTGGATGACCTGTTGAATTCGATTGGCCAGAATTTTGTTGAGAATTTTTACATGAATGTTCATCAGGGAAATCAGTCTATAGTTCTTTTTCCATGATGAGTCCCTTCCTGGTTTCGGGATGAGGGTTATATTCGTTTCATAGAATGTGTTCTCTTTCAATTTCATTGAAGAGTTTGGAAGGCCTTGTAGAATTCTGCTGTGCATCTGTCTGGACCAGGGCTTTTCTTGGATGGGAGATGACTTATTGCCATTTCTATTTCAATGCTGGATATGGGTCTGTTTAGAAGGTTTAAATCTTCATGGTTGAGTTTGGGGATATCAATTTTTTCTAGGAAAATATGCATCTCTTCCAGGTTCTCGAATTCATTGGCATAAATGTTTGTGAAATACTCCCTTCTTGTGTTCTGAATTTTGGTTGTATCTGTGGTGATGCTACCTGTTTAATCTCTGATCTTGTTTATTTGGGTGTGCTGCCTTTGTTTTTTAGTCAGGTTTGCTAGGAGTCTGTCTATCTTGTTGATTTTTTCAAAAAAACAACTCTGTTTTGTTGATTCTTTCTATTTTTTTTGTCTCCAATTCATTTAATTCTTATTTGATTTTAATTATTTGCTTCCGTCTATTGACTGGGGGGTTGGCTTATTGTTCTCTTTCGAGGAGATTATGGTGCTTCCTTAAGTTGCTGAGTTGCTGTTTCTCCAATTTGTTGGTATAGGCACTCAGAGATTTAAATTTTCCTCTGAGTACTACCTTTGCTGTGTCCCAAAGTAGCTGATAATTTGTATACTCTTCTTGGTTGAATTCCATAAGCATTTGAATTTCCGTTTTAATTTCTTCAATGATCCACTGATGGTTCAGCAGTGTGTTGTTTAGTCTCCATGAATTGTAGGATTTTCTGTGGTGGCTGTTTGAGTTGAGCTCTAATTTTATTCCATTGTGGTCTGACAGAATGCAGGGAATGGTTTTGATACCTCTGAACTTGTACAGATTTTCTTTGTGCCCTAAGATGTGATTTATTTTGGAGAATGGTCCCTGTGGTGCTAAAAAGAATGTGTATTCTGATGTTACTGGATGGAATATTCTGTAGATGTCGGTTAAGTATAGTTGGTCTATGCACTTGTTTAGTTCTGTGGTTTCTTTGTTCAGTTTTTGGCATGTTGATCTGTCCAGAGGTGACAGTGGAGTGTTAAAGTCCCCAATTATCAATGTGTTTGGGTCTATGAGTGCTTTTAGAGTCAGTAGTGTTTGTTTGATGAAGTTGGGTGCTCCTGTATTTAGTGTGTATATATTTAGGATGTTTATATCCTCCTGTAGGAGAGATCCCTTTATTAGTATGTAGTAACCTTCTTTGTATCTTCTTATAGTTTTTAATATGAAGTCAATTTTATCTGATACTAGGATTGCAACTCCAGCCTGCTTATAAGGTCTCATATCTAAAATACATGCAGAACTAAAAAAAAATTTACATTCCTCCAAATCAAAACCTCAACGAACCAATAGCCCCCACAACAAGTGGTCTAAAGACTTAAAAAGAGACTTCTCTGATGAGGAAATGAGAATGGCCAAGACACATATGAAAAAGTGCTCTATATCACTGGCCATAAAAGAAATGCAAATCAAAACAACATTGAGATTCCATCTTACACCATTAAGAATGTCCTTTGTCAAGAAAACTAACAATAATAAACATTGGAGGGGATGTGGCCAAAAGGGAACACTGCTTCATTGTTGGTGGGAATGTAAACTGGTTCAGCCACTCTGGCAAGCAGTATGGAGATTCCTCAGAAGGCTAAACATAGAGCTCCCCTATGACCCAGCAGCCCCACTTTTGGGCATCTACCCAAAAGACCACAAACAAGAACACACTAAAGCCACCAGCACAACAATGTTCATCAAAGCACAATTTGTCATAGCTAAAATATGTAACCAACCCAGATGCCCCTCAGTAGACCAATGGATCAGGAAAATGTGGTACATGTACACAATGGAATTTTATGCCTCTATCAGAAAGAATGGCATTGCCCCATTCGTAAGGAAATAGAAGGACTTGGAAAAAAATTATACTAAGTGAAGTGCTGGACTTCGGGGAAGACGGCGGAGGAACTGCAGAGCACTAGCTGAGCTCCCTCTGACATCGCAGTTTTCTCACCCCATAGAAACTTTTACTCCTAGAAGGACATCCAGAGTAAGTTCTAACAATACAGGGATTCTGGCCAGGAAAGAAAAAATCGACTTTGCTCTTCTGAAAACACAGATTTGAGCTCTGGGCAGCATCCCGCCACCTTGCCAGTGCCGGCGCCGGCACAGCGCCCGGGACAGCAACCCGCACTCCACGCAGCTAAAGCACACAGCATAGACCAGGGAGAAATCCTCCAGATGGCAGCTGAGCATGGACAACCTGAAATCACAGAGAAAGCATGAGTACCCCACAAAAGATATTCTCATACATGCCCACAGAGCAGCTTCTGGAAGGCAGCCCTTCCCCCACCACCAGAGCAAAGCGCCATCTTTGCCACTGGCATAGGGTCAGACCAGATTGGAACTAAAGCGGTCCTGGGGAAAGCGAGGTCAAAGTAGCCATCTTTGAAAAGGGCAAGAGGGACCGAACAGTGAGAGCCAGCTCCGCCCAGGAGAACGCCCCCTGCCCAGGCAGGAGGCATGTCCTGGACCTTGGCTTAGCCAGAGGTGCCCCACCCTGCCCACCAGAATTTCTAAATTTAAAGCGAAAGCAGCAAGCAGCTTCTGGCGGCACAGAAACACCAGACGGGGAAACAAACAGTTCCTGAGACATTTAAAGGGTCCCATTACAGAGGAAGCCCAATTCCCAGCCCGAAACGGAGCTTCATTCCATAGCCACCTCCGCCAAGGAGGCCACCCCGCCCAGGAGGGAGGAGCCTCCCCCAGGCAAGCAACTCACAGCTGGTAAACCAGGCCAGAGGCGCCCCACCCTGCTGAGTCCACAGCCTATACAAAGCCAGGCATTAAAGGCAGTGGCCCCACAGCAGACAGAGGAAACATTGGTTCCCGAGAGTGCTCAATTCCCAATCTACAGCGGATGCCCAAGGCATACCTGCAAGCTGTGTGAACCACAGAGACCCAGGATTGCACCAATAGGGGAGAAGTGTCAGAACAGATCCACCCCCTGCAAACTGAAAGCAAGTCAAACCAGCCAATAAGGAAAATAGACTGCAGACCATCCCAAGGAAACCAGAGACTGGGGAAAGACCAACCAAAAAAGGAGGACTCCTTTTTTTTTCTTTTCAAACATTTTTTAAACTTAAAAAAATTTTTTTTTTTCATTTATGAAAGGTCTTTGGTTATTTTTTGGTTTTCCATTTTTACCTGTTTGTTTTATCAAGTTTTTGTGTGTTTGTTTCTTTGTTTGTTTGTTTGGGTTGTTCCTTTTCTGGGTTTTTTTCCTTTTTTTTTTCTTTTTAAAATAATTTTTCTCTGTTTTGTGCATCTGTCTTACACTATTTTTACTTTATTTCTCTCTTTGCATTCTCTTTCTTTAAAAATTACTTTCCTATGAATAACAGCTCCATGCTTTTCTACTAACTCTCCATTGTCTATCATTTTAACCTGTTCTTTCTGTTGATTCTACTCTTCTCCACAATTCCATGTCACTGAAACTAAACCAAAATCACCACCCCCCCCAATACATCTTACTCTATTCTCTTTACTACCTCCAGCTTACCCTCCTGACTTACTGCCTGGACCTCCAGGTTCCATTGACTCCTGGATATTCGATAGAGGGTATCCCAGCTTAATCCGAGTGAATCAAAGGGGTTCATAGAGAAAGCCAGTCCTAAAAGAACTTAATATAAAAACAAGAATTTCTTATGGGGTTGTAACAGTAAATAAGTAACTACTGAATACAGGGCCCAGGATCAGTTGTTATATTGAAATTGTATTCTTTAGGAACACCAAATCTAATTTTATAGACAGGTATACAAGGTATCTGTATATAATTGTGAACTTGTAAGATTTACACAACAGTGCTTGGTAAGGGCTGCTTTAGGTCTTAAATGGTGGTCACAGGTGCTGGTAGACTGGCATTCCCAATCCAAAAGGGCAGAAGGAACACAAGAAAGATGGAAAACAATGAAGTCTTATCCCCCACTCAAAACAAGCAGGAAGCAGAGAAGTCAATCAAAGACATAGAAGAGAACCCCCAAAATGCTCTACAAAGTCTACTGAGAAACATGATAAATGAAAAGTTTGAATCAATTCAGCCAAATATTCTAGAATGTGAGGAGGCAAAGCAAAAATTAATGGAGAATTCCATGGCACCCACAAATAGAAAGATAAATGAACTTCAAGAGTCAAATGAAAAGATTGCTAACCAGCTTAAAGATTTGAGAGACAATACTCAAAACCAAAGTAATGAAGTTAATGAAGTAAAGAAGTCCATACAAGACCTAAGAAATGACATGGAAATCATCAGGAGAGACCAGTCAGAAGAAAAAGAGATTCGAAATCAAGTAGCTAGCCTACAGTCCCGACTAACTGAAGCAGAGGATCGAATTTCAGGAGCTGAAGATTCCTTAGATTCTATGAAGAAAGATCAAAATCAATACAAATCCAGTCCAATCAACAAAACAGATCATTACAATTCACGGAGACAAAACAACACACTGCTGAACCATCAGTGGGTCATTGAAGAAATTAAAACGGAAATTCAAATGTTTATGGAATTCAACCAAGATGAGGACAGAAAGTACCAGCTCCTTTGGGACACAGCAAAGGCAGAACTCAGAGGAAAAATTATATCTCTGAGTGCATACATCAACAAACTAGAGAAACGCCAATTCAATAATTTAAGGAAGCACCTTAATTTCCTTGAGAGAGAACAACAAGCCAAACCCCAAGTCAATAGATGGAAGCAAATAATTAAAATAAAATCAGAATTAAATCAATTAGAGACGAAAAAACCATTGAAAGAATCAACAAAACAAAGAGTTGGTTCTTTGAAAAAATCAAAAAGATAGACAAACCCCTGGCAAACCTGACCAAAAAACAAAGGCAGCACACTCAAATGAACAAGATGAGAGATGAAACAGGTAACATCACCACAGTAATAACGGAAATTCAGAAAATAATAAGGGTCTATTTTTCAAACCATTATGCCAATAAATTGGAGAACTTGAAAGAAATGGATGATTTCCTAGAAAAAAATTCATATACCTAAACTTAACCATGAAGATTTAAACCTTCTAAACAGACCCATATCCAGTATTGAAATAGAAACGGCAATAAATGATCTCCCATGCAAGAAAAGCACAGGTCCAGACGGATTCACTGCATAATTCTACAAGGCCTTCAAAACAGAACTCACACCAATATTTTTCAAACTCTTCAATGAAATTGAAAGAGAACATTCTCTACCAGACTCATTCTATGAAGCCAGTATAACCCTCATCCCAAAACCAGGCAGGGACTCATCATGGAAAGACGACTATAGACCGAATTCCTGGGTGAACATAGACGCAAAAATTCTCAACAAAATTCTGGCCAATCGACTTCAGCAGGTCATCAAAAAAATCGTATACCACGATCAAACTGTATTCATCCCAGGGATGCAAAGTTGGTTTAATATACACAAGTCAGTGAATGTAATCCACCACATCAAACGGAGCAAGGTAAAGAACCACATGGTTTTATCTCTGGATGCGGAAAAAGCGTTTGATAAAATCCAGCACCCATTTATGCTAAAAGCCCTGGAAAAACTGGGATTCCAGGGAACATTCCTGAATATAATCAAGGCAGTTTATGACAAACCAACAGCAAGCATAACTCTAAATGGTGAAAACTAAAGCCATTCCCTTTAAAATCATGAACAAGGCAGGGATGTCCACTCTCTCCCCTGCTCTTCAACATAGCACTATAATTCCTAGCCAGAGCAATTAGGGAAGAAGAAAATATAAAGGGGATCGAAATAGGAAAAGATGAAGTTAAAATGTCTCTCTTCGCAGATGACATGATCCTATACCTAAAGAATCCCATAGACTACCCCCAAGCTACTAGAGTTGATCCAAAACTTTGGCAAAGTTGCAGGATATAAAATAAACCCTCAAAAATCAACGGCCTTTCTCTATGCTAATGACCCAAAGACTGAGGTTGAAATCAGGAAAGCAACTCCTTTTGCAATAGCCCCCAAAAACATAAAATACCTAGGAATAACCTTAACCAAAGAAGAGCAAGACCTCTTTGAGGAGAACTTTAAAAGCTTGAAAAATGAAATTATGTCAGAACTAAGGAAATTGAAAAACCTCCCATGCTCCTGGATTGGGAGGATTAATATAATCAAAATGGCAATATTGCCAAAGGCTATCTACAAATTCAATGCAATACCCGACACCATTTTTTAATGAAATAGAGGAAGCAATCCAGAAATTCATATGGAACAATAAAAGACCTAGAATAGCAAAAACAATCCTAAGGAGAAAGAACAATGCTGGAGGAATTACAATACCCAACTTCAAGCTGTATTATAAAGCTATAATAATAAAAACAGCTTGGTATTGGCACCGGAACAGGCCTGAAGACCAATGGAACAGAATTGAAGACCCGGGAATGAACCCACAGAACTACGCCTACTTAATCTTTGATAAAGGAGCTAAAACAATAGTTTGGAAGAAAGACAGTCTCTTTAACAAATCGTGCTGGCAAAACTGGCTCAACACATGCAACAAACTAAAACTAGATCCTTATATATCACCCTGCACCAAAATCAATTCCAAATGGATTAAAGACCTCAAAATCAAAACAGACACCCTGAAAACACTAAAGGAAAGAGTAGGAGAAACACTTGGGCTCTTTGGCACAGGACGTAACTTCCTTAACAATGACCCAGAAAGGCTACAAATCAAAGAAAGGTTTGACAAATGGGACTGCATCAAACTGCAGAGCTTCTGCACCGTAAAGAACATAGCTCACAAGATAAACAGAAAGCCCACAGATTGGGAGAAGATCTTCACTGGCCATTCAACGGACAAAGGCCTCATCTCTAAAATATATGCAGAACTAAAAACATTACCTCCTTCCAAAACAAAACCGCAAAGAACCAGTAGCCCCCTCATCAAGTGGGCTAAAGACTTACAAAGAGACTTCTCTGATGAGGAAATGAGAATGGCCAAGAGACATATGAAAAAGTGCTCTACATCACTGGCCATAAAAGAAATGCAAATCAAAACAACATTGAGATTCCATCTCACCCCAGTAAGAATGTCATATATCAAAAAAAAACTAACAATAACAATTGCTGGAGGGGATGTGGCCAAAAGGGAAACCTACTTCATTGTTGGTGGGAATGTAAACTGGTTCAGCCACTCTGACAAGCAGTATGGAGATTCCTCAGAAGGCTAAATATAGAACTCCCCTATGGCCCAGCAGCCCCACATTTGGGTATCTATCCAAAAGACCACAAACAAAGTCACAGTAAAGCCACCAGCACAACAATGTTCATCGCAGTGCAATTTGTCATAGCTAGAAACGGGAACCAACCCAGATGCCCCTCAGTAGATGAATGGATCAGGAAAATGTGGTACATATACACAATGGAATTTTATGCCTCTATCAGAAAGAATGACATTGCCCCATTTGTAAGAAAATGGAAGGACTTGGAAAAAGTTATACTAAGTGAAGTGAGCCAGACCCAAAGAAACATGGACTCTATGGTCTCCCTTATTGGGAATAATTAGTACAGGTTTAGGCAAGTCATAGCAGAGCATCACAAGGGCCCAGTAGATATACCCTTATGAACACATAAGACGATAATAAGTGAAATGAACTCCATGTTATGGAAATTACTGTTATATCTCTGTTGTAATTACTTTCAACATCCGATGTGAAACCGTAGCTTCTATTATTGATGATGTTCTTGTATCACCTTCCTGTGGTTGTACCTACACTATCTCTGTAATCTTATCTGAGTATATTGGAAACCTTGTATACTGGTATTAGAAGTAGGAAATTGAAAGTGAATACCAAAATAGAGAGACACAGGGTAAAAAAAGCCAAACAACTACAAAAGCAATACTTGCAAAACTGTTTGGTGTAAGTGAACTGAACACCTCAGGGGGGGAAAGGGAAAGGGGGAGGAGGGAGGGTGGTATGAGGGACAAGGTAACAAACAGTACAAGAAATGTATCCAATGCCTAATGTATGAAACTGTAACCTCTCTGTACATCAGTTTTCTAATAACAGTTTGGAAAAAAAGTTATACTAAGTGAAGTTTGCCAGATCCAAAGAAACATGTACTCTATGGTCTCCCTCATAGGGAATAATTAACACAGGTTTAGCCTAGTCACAGCAGAGGATCACAAGAGCCTAATAGCTATGCCGTTAGGAACACATAAGATGATGCTAAGTGAAATGAACTCCATGTTGTGGAAATGACTGTTATATTGCTGTTGTAATTACTTTCAACATGCCATGTGAAACCGTAGCTTCTATTGTTGATAATCCTCTTGTATCCCCTTCCTGTGGTTGTACATGCACTATCACTGTATCTCATCTGAGTACACTCGATACTGCATATCCTGGCATTAGAACTAGGAGAGTGAAAGGGAATACCAAACTTGAGAAACAGGACAAAAAGACAAACGACTACAAAAGCAATACTTGCAAAACTGTTTGGTGTAAACCAACTGAACAACTCATGGGGGGGGGGAGGGAAAGAGGGAAGGAGGAGAGGGGAATGAGGGAGGAGGTAACAAACAGTACAAGAAATGTATGTAATGCCTAACGTATGAACTGTACCTTCTCCGTACCTCAGTTTGACAATAAAATTTTTTTTAAAAAAAAGAAACTTGCCATCTTAAAACTGTTGAACTTGAAGCAAAAGGAATGAAAGCTTGGGTCCTACTTTCACTTTTTGGTTCTTCTCTTTTTCTGTATATCCAATCCCCTGGTAGTCAAGGTCAGCTAGACTGAAGAGGTGTGGCATCCACTATACTGAATCTCAGTGATGGAATAGAAATCCTTGGTGAGGTTGACAGATGAGAGGCTGAAATCTACCACCAAACACTCGGGGATTTTTACTCTATACATACAAATTTGTCACTTTTACCCATGATCCTTCTGTTCTACCAGGGTTATAATAAAGATAAACAACACAATGAAGTCCATGTGGAAAGTTTTTTTTTATCTTGTAAACAAAATTACCAGTGGAGTCTAGAACTGATTAGAGTTAGTCTTTTGGCTACTCCATTATTTTACTCTCTTATAACACAATGAAATTAAAACATTTAGAAGTCAAAATAGCCACATTTGTGTATAAATGTTGATTTACACTTTTGCTTATAATATGTATGTACAATTAGTTTGGACTATAATCATAAGGATAGAGTGGAAGTTAATTAAATTTATAGAGGAAAAAATAAAGAGCTGTCAGGTACTAGTGGCTTACCTCTTTAATCCTAACTATTCAGGAGTCTGAGATCTAAGCTCTCAGTTTGAAGCCATCCTGGCTAGAAAAATCTGTGTGACTCTTATCTTCAATAAACTACTCAGAAAAGTCTAGAAGTGGTGCTCTGGCTCAAGTGGCAGAGCAATAACGTTGAACACAAAGAAGCTCTGGAACAGCAGCCAGGCCCTGAGTTCAAGCCCTAGGACCTGGAAAAAGAAAAAGAAAAAAGAAAAAAGGCCATTTCCAGTATCTGGAGAGGTGAAGAATAGGGAGGAGTTATTATTTACTAGACACAGAGCTTTGATTTCATTCTATAGATACGCATCTACACATAACTCTGATTTGTTTAAATGACAGTTAATGTATGATTTAAATAGTTAAATAATAAAGTATATGTTATATACATTTGAATGAGGGAAAACTTAACTCCTCTCAAGTGTAAGACTTCATTTTGTATGTTAACAGCTATATTATAACATGAGCCAATTTTATTGGAATTTGACTTTTTTCTGTGCATCCAAAAGGAAAAAAAAAGCAACTTTCTAAATGGTAATAATTGAATTGTTAAGATATTATGTGTTGCACATATAACTATTATCATATTTATTGGAATTTTAGAAGGCTCATCTTACTAGGATTCAATGTTTGAAAAATGTATTTAAAATGATCACAAAGCGAGTCTGTAAAAACAGTAGAAATTTTCTGTCACAGTTGAAATTCAGAAGCAAGGTATTAGGCAGGCTGCTTTCCCTACCAAAGCTTCAGAGGAGAATCTATTCTTTGCCTTTTGTAGCTTCTGGTGATTTACTTGAGCCTAGCTTATGGCTACATCATTTTGGTATCTATCTTCACTTAAAGTCCAAAATAATCTCATTTCACATTTGTTCACTTAATTACATCTACAAACATATTAAAATAAGGTAATGTTTACAGTTCTTAAGGATTAGCACATAAATACATCTTTTGAGGGGGCCACAATGCAGTCCACTGCAATGATCATGATTTTCTTAAATCACAATTTATGAGTAATGTGGAGAAATATTGAAATTACCTTTGCACTGGGATTCTTGCTTGCAGAGATGACCCTTTATAATCTTTCCATCAGTACAGCATAGAACACATTTATTTTATATTTTTAATTTGAATTTTATTGCAAAGGTGATGTACAGAGGAGTTACAATTACGTAAGTCAGGTAATGAGTACATTTCTTATTGAACAGTGTCACCCAACCACCTTCATTTCCTCCCAGTTTTCCCCCTCTTAACCCCCCCCCCAGCCCCATCACGTTGTGTAGTTAATTTCCAACATAGTGTCTAGTGAGTATCACTGCTGAATTGGTTCACCCTTTGTCCTGCCATTTCTCTGCTTCCTCTTTCCCTCTCCAAGTCTGATAAACATATAAAAGATAAAAAGTACGGAAATTCAAAAAAAAAAAAACTACAAGTAAAGACAATGGATTGTAAAAGACAAATAATTGCACATGGACATGATTGATTAAACAGCACTCCAAAATTCACACAGTGAGAACACAATTATTTCTAAATGTGAATAAAATCAAGAATTACTTTCTTATACCCCTTCAATGAGACCCATATTCTTTATCCCCAGATCTATACAATATAAAATGCCAGGAGATTGTGAGCATCTCCCAGGAATTAAAGTCCTGTTGTTTTCTTGAACTTTATCTTCTGACGTCATACAATCTGCTAAAACTGAGATTGCAAGGAATTTCCCCACCTTTACAAGTATTGTTCCTTCATGGATAATATTTTTCCCTAAACTAATTTCAATAATGGCCTGTTTTAGTTTCTATTTGATGACTTGTAATATAAATAATTATAATTAATATAACTATATATACAATAACTATCATATATTCATTGTTGTCCAAAGTGTACTAAATGTAGAAGTAAGAGATAAGAAAAGTATTTCTATAAAAACTTAAGTATATACTTGTTGGAGTAGGAGGGTGCTCAGATAAAATCCAATTATAAGGCATAAAGGACAAATAGATTCATGAGAATGGATGTGTTTTATTACCTTAATATTAAATTATGAAGTTGTTTACCATCTAATCACCAGATGCATTGATCACCAGAGCTTTCCATATCCTATTCAGAAAATCCTGAAAAATTGTGTTCAAGTCTAATATCATGCCCATGTGGAAATGGCTGTATAACACCCTTCTTCCTGGGATTGTATATGGGTAATACAAACAACTTTTGGATTAATAATTTCATCATGGCACAAACATGCAAATAAATAGAACCTTTATTTTTTGGGGGGACAAGTGGCATGAATAAATGGACCTCTTTACTTTAGCAAGTTCCATATCAGTGATTTATACCTTTAGTATTTTTTGCAGGGACACCTTTATCTTGTATGATACCCATCTACAATTTGTCTAATGACAATATGAAGGCCTATTACATAGCCCCTGTGCTACATGGTCACTGGTTTTCTTCGTGACATTTTTATGTATGAAGCACTCTGATATCATCCATATATTATCTATGGCTCCCCAAGAGCTGAAGCCTTGCAGAGCTTAAAAATAAACCAAATAAAACAAAAAACCTTGCAAAGGTTAGAAAAAGGTGAAGGTAAAATTTTGTACATCAGCTTTTATTTTTAAACATCCTTTTACTGTGAGGAAAAGAACAGAAACATCATAAAAATAAACACATCCTAGAATCCCTCTTCAACTTCTAAAAAAAAGGTCATTGAAATAATTTTAAAATTCTACTGCTGGCAATAGAAAAGGAAATATTGAGGGGAAAAGCAGCCATTCAAACATCCATTGCTGTATTTTCAATAGAGAAAGCAAATCATTTTCCAAAGCAACAAACTAAGACTTCCATCCAGTTAGTTCTCCAATTCTTTAAAGTTTGACTAAAAATGAACTCACCTTCAAAGCTATCTTATCAATGCTTACTATGTTTATCATCAGGTTTAAAATTTAAGAGTACACTGTGGCTAAGGAAAAAGTGATACAGTGTTAAGGTGATACACTCCTAGCTTTCTTGGACTTCTTTTCTTATTTTTCTTCTCTCAAGATGAGGCAAATGTTCTTCTTTCTTTTGAAGAAACCTACAGGAAATATGTTACTTTGTATTCCTCCCTGATTTTACACAGGCAAGATCAAACACTTCACGGTCATAATTTAAAATTTATAGCGTTGTTCAGCCACTCTGGCAAGCGGTATGGAGATTCCTCAGAAGGCTAAACATAGAACTCCCCTATGACCCAGCAGCCCCACTTTGGGGTATCTATCCAAAAGACCACAAACCCAATCACACTAAAACCACCAGCACAACAATGTTCATTGGAGCACAATTTGTCATAGCTACAATCTGGAAACAACCCAGATGCCCCTCAGTAGAAGAATGGATCAGGAAAATGTGGTAGATATACACAATGGAATCTTATGCCTCTATCAGAAAGAATGACATTGCGGGGCTGGGAATATGGTCTAGTGGCAAGAGCACTTGCCTCGTATACAGAAGCCCTGCATTCAATTCCCCAGTACCACATATATAGAAAATGGCCAGAAGTGGAGCTGTGGCTCAAGTGACAGAGTGCTAGCCTTGAGCAAAAAGAAGCCAGGAACAGTGCTCAGGCCCTGAGTCCAAGGCCCAGGACTGGCAAAAAAGAAAAAAGACCAAAAAAAAAAAAAAAAAAAAAAAAAAAAAAAGAAAGAAAGAATGACATCGCCCCATTTGTAAGGAAATGGAAGGACTTGGAAATAGTTATACTAAGTGAAGTGAGCCAGACCCAAAGAAACATGGACTCTATGGTCTCCCTTATAGGGAATAATTAGCACAGGTTTAGGCAAGTCACAGCAGAGGATCACAGGAGCCCAATAGATATACCCTTACAAACACATAAGATAATGCTAAGAGAAATGAACTCTATGTTATGGAAACGATTGTTATATCACAGTTGTAACTACTTTTAACGTGCCATATGTAACTGTAGCCTCTATTATTGATGATCTTCTCGTATCACCTTCCTGTGGTTGTACCTATACTTTCTCTGTATCTTATCTGAATATATTGGAAACCGGGTATACTGGTGTTAGAACTAGGAAATTGGAAGCGAATACCAAAATCAAAAGACACAGGGTAAAAAAAGACAAACAACTTCAAAAGCAATACTTGCAAAACTGGTGTAAATGAACTGAACAACTGAACAACTCCTGGGGAGAGGGGCAGGGAAAGGGGGAGGGGGAGGGGGGAATGAGGGACGAGGTAACAAACAGTACAAGAAATGTATCCAATGCCTAATGTATGAAACTGTAACCTCTCTGTAATTCAGTTTGATAATAAAAAATATTAAAAAATAGAGCTTTTCTTATAAAATCATGCAATGATCATTTTAAAAGCTTTTATTATCTTCAAATACTGCAATTTGTATTGAGTAGATATCTCTTCCCATAAAATATGTTATGATATAAATTTTATATTTATCTAAATTATTTTATACAAATTACATAGGAAACCAAGCAATTAAAGAAATCAGTCATGGACTAAGAAAATTCAAAATCTCTATATTTTGGACTTGTGAGTAGGATAATCCATTCTTGAAAAAAAAATACATTTCTATTTGAGTTTATTCCCACAGTAATTAAGACTATTTTATATACCTTTCATTAAATAACCAACTCTAAATGTAAGAAGTATCCCTAACTTTTTCCAATTCAATAAATAAGTGTCAGGGCTTCAACTCATCACTGGTCCAGTCTCAACAATAAAATTTTGTTTTGTTTTGTTTTCTTCTGTTTTGTTTTAGAATATGACATGTAGCTTTTATTATGGGACAAAGATGTCTGTTGTTTTGTTTCATTTTTGTAAGTCTGCTTAAACACGTTTTTTTTTTAACTCCATGGCCTTTTTTTTTTTCAAATCCTACATATACATATCAGAATTCATGAAGTAATTAGAGGCAAATAAGTAGAAGTCTACATAAATTTTATTCCTGGAAAGGCTGACTAGAAAATATCCAGAAATTTCCTACCATAAATTTCAGAAAAGAACACGAAAGTAGATAATAGCAGAGGATCCAATAAATATTGAAAATCTCAAGAATTTTGAAAGACCATTTCAAAGATGGTTGTGGTTGCTGAATAGTGCTTGAAAATTTAAAAATCTCCAACCTAAAAAGGACAAATAAACAGCAAAGCCAAAACTCTTTGGGCAACATTCATCATAAATCTAGGTCATAATTATAATGAGGAAGTACGAACTACATGAAGGTAAAAAGTCTACCAATACTCAGATGTCTTGCATGATATCAAGTTCTGTGCCAGAACAGAGAAAATGAACAGAATCTCTGAGTTACCTAAGAACAAGGGATCACAAATAAATAAATATGAATTCATAGCAGCTGGAACTGGAAAAAGGCAACACTGAATCCCATAACAGGTGAATACAAAGATCCTTCAGCAGAATTTTAAAGTGTACAAATGGCCAATAGCTTATTACATGCCAAAACTGACAAACAAATGATCAATACTACAGCAAAAATGTCTTTGCTGTGAGAAACATCCTAAAGGGGAAACACAATTTGACCCAAGAGTTCTAAGAGTAAAGGAAATACCCGGGTAAAAGAAGAGACACAAAAATCGCTTCATCTCAGAATACAACCGTCATATTTCTGTGAACTAAATGAAAGTCAGAAAAGAAAATACCCAGAAAGTCTGTGAATTAATACAGATTATCTTGTGCCATTTATTTTGAACCTTCTCCCTAGGGTGGCCTTAATTACCTATCCTCTTGATCTCTGCCTAACGATAATTTACATAGGCCCAATTGCTAAAATAGCAAAGGAAAGTAAGAATATAAAGAAATATGAGTATATATTAGGATTTCAATATTTCTTATACAAATGAGAAAATCTAATTTTATTTAATAATTTTAATCTAATGAAGGAAAGGAAAACTCAACGGAGTTGACAGTATATTTAAGAAATTATGAAAGCAAATTTTTCAAATATTCTAATCTCTTTCTTCTTTACATGTAAATTCTCTCTACCAAACATAGGCTTTATTACATTCCTAAGATTATGACTTTTCTAAAGCTGAAATTGACCTGTTGAGTCTAATAAACCATAAATAGTTGAATTTTCTACAGTTCTAGTAACTAATCTATCTTCGTGGCTCATTTCTAGCAACCTCAATTATTTAGATTTTCAGACAAAAATTAAGAAAAAGTTGGAAATTATTAAGTAGTATTACCTCTAATATTATAACAACATTTATTACATTGAATATTTCTATACTAAGGTTGAAAAATAATTTTAAATGACTATAAATTTCTTGGCACCAAGACAATACAATTATGCAATGGATCTTGGAAGTATTAAAGTATTTATCTTAAGAAAGTTAATTGGCCTTCCTAGGGAATTTTCCTTTGAGAAATGGACATTAGAAAATCACCTCACAATTTTATCCTGAGGATTTGTATTAGTGAAGCTTCTCCATGCTAAAGCATTCTACAACTCCCACTCTTTTAGTTACTCTTCAACATCATAATTTATTTATTTCTTCAGCAAAGACTTGTCATTACCCTTTGTGTGCTGAGGGCACCTCTCACATTCAATGTGCAGTGGTAACAAGTCACTTCAATATTTTCTTGTATTAGATTTAAAGAAAAGATGATATGAACTGGATTAGGATTTTAGTTGTCTCCTTCAGACATTAACAAGATAGCATAGAGAATTAATATAAAATTTTAAATAAAACCTGCTTAATTTATTTTCTAATTAACCACAATACTATTAATTTAAGCCTTAAGCAAGAATATATGAATGTCCATAATACACACAGAATATACACAAACACAAAAAGTGGAATTTTTCTCATCTATTAGGAAGAATATCACATCATTTATAAAGAAGTGGATGGACTATAGAACGATTTGGGATAATAAATTGAAAAATTACCAAGAAATTATCAAGTAATAGCTGTATTATTTATTAGCATATTGTGATTCAACTCAATTTTTTTCTTAACAAACACACATGTTGGGGATTCAGCTTGGCCTTGAAGGGGGAAGGGCAATGAGAGCGATCCCAAGATGCTGCCCTTCCCCCAGCCCTGGGGCAGTGTGGAAGGGAGCCACTCCCACCTTCCAGCTTCAACTGGAAGAGAAGCAAAGCAGCCCCCACCTCTCGGCTCGGCCACGTGTGTAATGGCAGAGACCCAGAGACCCGGTCCTTGGGGGGCTGTGGTCTCCGCCCATAGAGGAAGCCCCGTGACATCACTTGATGGACAGTCCATTAGCCAATCATTAAGACCCAGTTAGTTCCTCCTCTTCCTGCCTGCCATTACTGTTATATAAACCCCTCCCTTGAATAAAACCTTTTGAGGCTGGCAGTCCATCGGACCAGCTCCCCGAGATCTCCATGTCTGGCATCTGCTCTTATATGTGAGGGGGACAGGGAGAGGTCTCGGCATCCTACCTCAGCTCGGCTTAGCCCGATAGGGACACGCTCTGTCTCTCCTTCTGGTGGGAGAATTAGAGCCGACTGCCCCTCACAATTTGGGGCTTGGTGTCTCCCCGGGAAAAGGGGGGGATGTGGGATTTAAGCCCCACAAATTGGCGCCCAATGTGGGGCAAACGAACGCACGGCTGGTCGAGGTTTAATAACCACACAGGCTACGCAGAGCAATTCGTGTTTCAGGGGTAGGACGTGCCCATCCAGATGGGGCAAATGCATAGAGAAAGAAGCAGATTTTCCGCTGCCCTCAGGGGGATGGGCTCATGTGGCTTCGCAAGTCCCAGGACACTGCTCCAGAAAGAGTGGTCCCGCCATGGCGGCATCGCACCAAGTGGAGGAAGCGTAGGGCACAGGCATGCGCGGAGGGTGATCTGGGCTCTGTGTGGCCTCCGGCGGCAGCAGCAGTCTGGTCCGGGCCCCCCGCCGGGGATCGCGAGTGATGGTGGCTCTGCACGCTGGGCTCCGGGGACGTGGGGCCCAGGGCATTCGACTGGCCAGTGCTTCCTTCCTTAGGAGGCGCCATGGGCGGGGCCCAAGGCAAGAGGTGGGCACCTCAGGAGGTCGCGGCCCGGCAATGTTTGGGACATGGCGGGAGAGAAAGCGACGAGGCTCGCTGAGTGCCTGGAGCACAGGATTTTTTGGGCAGGAACTGTTTTTGCGCTGGCTCCCTCCCCGCACCTCTGAGGCCTGGGAACTTACCAAGCATGCCTACCTACAATCTAATGCTGGGATAAAAGCTTAAATTACATTGCTAGATGAAAATTTTAACAACCAGAGTGCTAACATTTGCCAGGTCAAAGGCACCATAGCTGTTGGGAGCCACAGAGTTGTCTTGGGATTTTATGACTAGGAGAGGTTTCTTTTTTGTTTTTATCAAGCACGGGGTTCTATTATGGGCAAAATAATACCCTTTGCCACTGGAATTCCAGAAAACTTAAATGGCCAATCAAAAAAGCAATTTTAAGAGCGCTCAAAGTTCATATGCATTGTCTATGTGTCTGTATGTCTGTATGTCTGTTGGTAAAACTTAAAAGCAGAACAAAAATAGGTTTTCAACCCAAACTGGTCATGTTTGGGTACAAACAAATGTGTCTAAGAAAAACTACAAAAACGTTCAAATATACAGCATGTGGTATAAGTACAATGATATAAAACCAGTGTGTTATTCTTTATTTAATTCTTTGGTATAAATTAAGATTTTACCTTCCCATTTTTCTCTCTTGTGCTCTCATAAACTCTTAAGATCAAAGAATCGGAATCATTTCATACAAATGTGACTATTAACCTAAATTTTACTGACCCAAAATTAACATTTTGCTTCCTAGGATACAGGTCCAATTTGTGTATTAACTGCATGGACTGTGGCAAAAAGCCACCACAGTCTGTTCCCAAACTGCCTGGTTTCACTACTAATGATCTTGTCCCAAGATTAGAGTTGGGTTCATAATAGTCCTATCCTAACAGTTAGTCCAGTTTAAAACATAAAGTTATTTTGGTGGCCACATTGCTAGCCATGTGGATTTTGTGATTAAGAAAATCCTTTTACCCTGTTTAAACCAGAAAAGCATCAGCCTATGAAAGCCAGGAATACTGAGGGATTTTAAATATCGTAACCAGTCTGTGTAGAATTTTCAGGCAACCCAAAAGGAGATGTGACAGCCTTATCTAGAGGGCTCTCTGAGATGCTACTGCAGCCTTGCCCAGAACTCTCATGCCTGACTCCATTGCATGGCATGGAGCCTGCTGATTTGGGATAAAAGACACAGCCACTTTCACATTGTTTTAACCCTCTGCCCTCTGATTGTTGTTCATTTGTGCTCTCTTCCACTTTCCAGTAAGGTTAAATGATGCTTTAATTTGATGGCACATAGATCTCATGTTCTATAAGTGTTACAGCATAACTTTGACAAGCAATTTTTGGTCAGCTCTCAACAAGTTACAAATGGGTTATTTCTGTTGTTTTCATTGTTGCTTCAATTGGAAATATAAAGGGCCTTTATATCCAAGACTCCTTGGCAGCAAAATGCTGAAAGCGGCACTGTGGTTCAAGTGGTAGAGCACTAACCTCAAGCAGAAGTACTCAGGGACAGTGCTCAGGCCCTGAGTTCAAAACCCATAAATGCAGATGGAAGCATGCCATCCCAGCAACAAGTGCTGGAACTCCCGGGACTCAGCCAGTCCAGGAGACAGGGATGTAGAGTGGAGTGAGAGGAGAATGGTGTCACATCCTAAACAGAGTTGCCTTGTCTCGCCCTTTCAAAACTGATCAAAGCTAGGAAATCAAAAGAAATAGTACCTGTCCATTTTCCTTTTTTCTGCCAGATGTATATATGTATATATATATATATATATATATATATATATATATTTATTTATTTATTTATTTATTTATTTTTGCCTGTAACTGGCTACGCCAAACCAGTTCTCTGTCACTAAACACTTCTTTCAGTCATTCCTCCTTACCTGTTCATTTCACAATTGGGTTTGTGCTCCAAATGGAACTTTTCTGGCTTATGCCCAGGGTATGTTCTATGCCATTCATGTTAACTAGCCCAAAAAAACTTGTCAGTCATGCTTGACCTTTTCAAAAGTCTCTTTTAACAGAATAACATCTCTTGCTGAGATCACCACCTGGAAACTTGTCATTCATAGCCGTCACCCTAACACAGACCTGAACCCTGGAGGCCCCAGCCCTAGGAACTTCTGGGTATGCCCAAGATGCAGGAGTTGGCCACAGGAGACCATGGCACCCATTGGCCCTGATGGCCATGCCATTCTCGTGGTAATGATAACATTTGCCAGCCACACTGGATGGTAGCAGGCCATATGACAGATGAGGGGCCCTTGATCACTTCGCCCCCTTTCAGCAGGAAGTAGCTCCAGAAGAAATAATATTTGCCCATACTCCCAGCCTGGTGCCTGCCTGTGTCATAATTTAAAAAAAAAAAAAGAGGGGGATCAACCCCGATGACTAATTAAGAATAGCTATACTTATATTAAATATCTTAAGAAATATCTTTTAAAAAATTAAATCTTCCCAAAACAGTGGGAAGGAGCCTTGTATGCCTTTCCAGATTGGAAAACTAAACTCAGAGCACTCGCTCTGGAGAAATGTCTTCTTGCCTTCTCTAGGAAAACAAGGACCATACTGGATTTCTTCTGCTCTTCCATGGAACGATGGAAAGCCTACCTGCACACAACAGCAATAGCATTAGGAGACAGCCAGCTTCCTTTCCCTGTTTGATTTCTAGACTCTTCCTTGAGCATCCCTCATGGCGCAATTTTTTGCCGTGGCGATATTGCCCACGGCCTTGCACAGGGATTAAAATAGGGAATTGCACTGTTTCTCCCTTTTGCCTTTCACCCTGCTGTTAGGGAGTCCCGTTGGAGGGAAATAGGAGCTGAGGGTTTTGACATTCAACCTCAATGTTTCATGATAAAAATGTTTTAAAAAGTAAGCGCAAAGGTTTAGCACCTTCGCCTCAAAGTTTATAAAAAAAAGAATGTTTTAGTAACTATATGTTAAGTTGTCAGCTACAGTGGACTACCAAAGTCGCTGGAATTTAGACCTGCTTCTACCTCACCGCCAAAAGAGGAATGATGTCTGCACTTATATTGAATGGTACGGAAACAGGCTAAGGACTCCAACTTCTCTGGACTGAGCCAAATAGATGGCCCCTTTACCTACCCCTTCCTTTGTGGAAGAGGCCCCATATATATATATATATATATATATATATATATATATATATATATATGTATGTATGTATCTTATGTCAGCATTTGCCTCATGCCTACATATGCCATATGTTTACAGCATCCCCTGCAAATTTAAAAAACAAAAAACAAAAAAGGGGCAGATGTTGGGGATTCAGCTTGGCCTTGAGGGGGGAAGGGCAATGAGAGTGATCCTGAGACACTGCCCTTCCCCCAGCCCTGGGGCAGTGTGGAAGGGAGCCACTCCCACCTTCCAGCTTCAACTGGAAGAGAAGCAAAGCAGCCCCCACCTCTCGGCTCGGCCACGTGTGTAATGGCAGAGACCCCAGAGACCCCATCCTTGGGGGTCTGTGGTCTCCACCCATAGAGGAAGCCCCGTAACATCACTTGATGGATAATCCATTAGCCAATCGTTAAGATCCAGTTAGTCCCTCCTCTTCCTGCCCACCATTACTGTTATATAAACCCCTCCCTTGAATAAAACCTTTTGAGGCTGGCAGTCCATCGGACCAGCTCCCCGAGATCTCCATGTCTGGCATCTGCTCTTATATGTGAGGGGGACGGGGGAGGTCTCGGCATCCTACCTCAGCTCGGCTTAGCCCGATAGGGACACGCTCTGTCTCTCCTTCTGGCGGGAGAATTAGAGCCGACTGCCCCTCACAATTTGGGGCTTGGTGTCTCCCTGGGAAAAGGGGGGGGAGGGATGTGGGATTTAAGCCCCCCCCCACACACACATGAGTACCTATATACCTGAACATCTATAAGATAATAATTTATCAGGCCTTCAGTTTACCCCAGTTCTTCAAGAAGAAGACAGAATTCCAGGGTATATATGCCTTTGTAGTAGAAAAAATATGTATACCATAGATTGGCCATGGAAGTGTGTACATTTACATTTGTGTTTAAAAGAACATGCAGTATGTATACACATACCTTTATCTAGAGGATGAAATATTATTGATTTAATTTATGTATGTTTTGGAACATATGAAATACCAGTTTGAGAATTGCCTTACTTATGGAACATGATGCTTAATTTCTCAGAGACCTGATTATGCCATCTTAAAATAAAGAGCACTATGACAATCTTGAAATTATGCAGTGAATCAAACATAAAAGCTTTGAAAGCAATAAACAGTATTTGTAAACTCAGTAATTTTAACAAATAGATGTCATAATCATCTTCATAAAATTACTTCTTTATAAAACAACAAAGACTGGTATAGATACTACTGTGTAGATACTGATACATTTACAATGGGTTTAGAAAGATGACATTGATATAGACCTTCAATTAAAGATATTGATTTAAATCTTTTCCTTTATCTAAGCAAGCTAGATAACCAACCTGAGTCACAGGAGCCCCACTTTTTACCTAACAGCTTTATAAATGGATTAAAGTACCAACCCATAATTTCCTGAATAATGCCTAACATACAGTATAAAATAAACAGTAGATTTTAGAATAAGAGCACTAGCCAGACATAAACCTCAATTACTTTTGTACAATATAAAGTCAGAAACTCAGTAAGTCAATTGTGTTATTATTCCTTCCTCTGTAATCATTAATAAATTGGTGCTGGTTGTTGTAGAAGGAAACTAATAATCTCTTCCCTCATGGTATTTTCCATAATCTAGAAATTGTGGCATACATAAACTTACAATGAGCTCTCTAGTGTTTACTGTTCCTCAAGTTCCAGCAAATACCAAATTGCTGTTTGCTCTTTAATTTCCTCACCTGCTAGTGTTTTCTGAACAGCACAGAGGTGTCTATGTGAAAAGGAAATCCCATTCCAATGTTTAGTTTTCCTTTCTCCACATTCACTCCCAGCCCCCATTTAACACCCTGTACCTTGAAACAAAATCCCCATCATTTGGTAAAGAAGAATAAATTATGAGAATATATTATCAATGTAATAAAGTATTCAATAGTCAAATTGGAAACCAATAGCATGGAAGAATCTGCTGTGAGCAGAAAAAAACTACAGATTGAACCCTTCACTGTGTGAATCTGAACATGTTGTTGAACTTTTCAATACTCAGATTTAACCAAGTCTGCCTTATAGGGAGAAAAGAGAAGCAAATAATGACTACAAATGAAGGAACATAAATAGAGACATTTTGTAAAATTTCAGGCCACAACATGAAGTGTTAATTTATTTGGATGCTTTTTATGAAGGACAATTGTGTTTGCTAACTCCTATTTATCTAAGGTCTCTAAAGTGCAGTCAGTGGGATCTTATTTTACGTTTGGTAGAGAAATGAAGTTACACAAAAAAATAGAATAGTCACAGTTCTATTTTCTTCTTTTTTGTTTTCTTTTTTTCTTTCTTTTTTTTTTTTGCCAGTCCTGGGCCTTGGACTCAGGGCCTGAGCACTGTCCCTGGCTTCTTTTTGCTCAAGGCTAGCACTCTGCCACTTGAGCCACAGCACCACTTCTGGCCATTTTCTGTATATGTGGTGCTGGGGAATCGAACCAAGGGCTTCACGTATGGGAGACAAGCTCTCTTGCCACTAGGCCATATCCCCAGCCCTTCTTTTTTGTTTTCTTTGTTCTTCAATTTTTTTACTGGACACTGGGACATTTCAACATAGAAGAAGACAATGGAAAAATAAAACAATTGTATCTGTCACAAAGAATCAATGAAGCAGAAGTCAGGCTTAAAATAACACCAGGCATGAGGTCCCTGCTGCATTTTCCCCAGCTTCCACTAATATATACATAAAAGGCAGAAAAAGTTGAAGATTTCCAATGCAGAAAACTATGACGGACAGTCATCCAACTGCCAAAGTGAGGAGGAAAAAAAATTTCCTCTTGCTAAAAGTTGAGAGAATGAGACTGGAAGATAGCTGATAGCCTGCTGGGCTCTGCTACACTTGTCTGATTTCCTGCCGGTAGTGAAGGAGACATTTACTGTCTTCTATACTGTCTGTCACTCTCATTAAAAACTCAATGAATTATGTAACTTGAAAAACTCAGATCTTACTTTTCCGTTTGCAAAGAGTTTGAATTCAGTGTTTTTGAGGAGACAGGTCTGAAGCCTCCTAGACACTTGTTCAAATGATTAAAAAAACAGTCATGCGTATGGCCACCAGATTTCAGCTTCTGGCAGATACTTCCAAAGACTCTCTTTGTTTGTATGGGGTCCTCTATCACAATCCTGCCTTCTGTGTGCTTTCCATCAGTCACAAAATGTGTCTTCATGGTAATAAAAATTACGTCTTGAATGGTTGGATCCCCAAAATTCTTTGCTACCAATACATTTTTGTATCAGAATGGGGATTTTATCAAAACTATCTAAACCAGATGGGCTTTCTCATTTATCTAGGTAGTTGAAAGTTCACCAAATTACAAGCTAGTAAAGCTTAGATCTATGGTATCTCCTTTCATAGGTTATTTTATTTTAGGGGCAACTTACCTCTTCAGGTCTGTTCTTTTGTATGTGATGGCATACAGGATAGGCTAACATCCATTGGTACCTTCCATTTTCTACTAAAATATGTTGTTTAAACTGACATATACATTTCCAGTGTATATCCCATTTACATGTAACACCTCAGAAAATACCAATAATTCATTTGAATTTTTCTTTGCATTTCATACTACATTTTCCTAACAAGTGTTTATTACCATACAATGTATTTAATTACATGTCTATTATTTCCCAGGCTGTACTTGGCTAGACTTGCTATCAGAGAATTTCAGAGATGTAAGTTTTGGTCTAGGTGAGGACAGAAGTGAGTACAAATTCTAGAATCTAATATTTATTTATCAGGAGAGAAGTTGTAATTATTACAATGTCAATCTGTCATAAAAAATACTATGCCTTTTTGGCTTTTACAACAGAAGTTAACTTTGCTATAAAATCAAATTAACCTTGTGATAGAATGTAAGATCTGTTCAACTTTTCAAATTATCTTAGAACTCTAATACAATTATTTCAGGAATATGAAAGAACTGACATAATATCAACTCACTTATCAAGCAAACACAATTTCAGTAATTAAAATATTGTCACTGTAGTGTAAAAATTATTGACTTTAGTATATACAGGCAATAAGATGAGAAGACTTCTCTATCTAGACAGAACAGAGCAGATAAAACATAAACTTAACAGTACTCAATAAATTTTGCAAGTTATTAACATAGCAAATTTTTAGCATGTGGCAGGATTTTACTTTTGATAATACTGTTCTCTCATAATGGATTTTTTTCAATTCAGAAAAACTACATAAGACATATATGATGGGTTGAAATAAGTGGTTTATCATTGTCATTGTTATTTCTAACATACCATGTGAAATTATGCCATTTAAAAATTTTTCTTATTTATTGTCAAAGTGATGTACAGAGAGGTTACAGTTTTATACATTAGGAATTGAATACATTTCTTGTACTGTTTGTTACCTCCTCCCTTATTCCTTCTCCCCCTCCCCCCTTTCCTTCTCCCCCTATGAATTGTTCAGTTGGTTTATACCAAACAGTTTTTCAAGTATTGCTTTTGTAGTTGTTTGTCTTTTTATCCTGTGTCTCTCCATTTTGATATTCCCTTTCACTTTCCTAGTTCTAATACCAGTATATACAGTTTTCAATGTACTCAGATAAGATACAGTGATATAACAATCATTTCCATAACCTGGTTTAGGCTAGTCACAGCAGAGGATCACAAGAGCCTAATAGCTATGCCCCTATGAATGCATAAGATAATGCTAAGTGAAATTATGCCATTTTCTTTTGGTTTTCTTCCCCAGGGTTTTACCCCTGATGTCACTGTTATTGATCTTGGTACCCTGGGTATTGTATATACATTTATTGGAACTAAGGAAGAGAAGGGGAACATGAAAATAGAGAGACAAAGGATAAAATAGGAACCAATGCAACAGCAGTACTTACAAAACTATATGCTGTAAACCAACTGTATAACTCATGGGGGGGAGTGGAGAGGGGGAAAGGTAGAAGAAAAATGAGGAAGGAGGTAACAAGTTGGACACGAAATGTACTTATTGCCTTACATATGAAACTGTAACCCCTCTGTACATCATCACTTTGACAATAAATAAAATTTAAAAACACAAGAAAGAAATAGTATCCAATACAGAATTATGACTCTAGACAAATATGATTGACCTAATTTGATAAACAAAAATATTTATCTATTTATTTGAGGGTTTCTCTTTTAATTTGAAGATTTTTTTGAGAAGGCTATTTATGGATTCAAACAAATATGATATTGTTCAAAATATTTAGGCGGCTTCTCTTTTGGAATTGTTCTTTGTGCCTGTAGCATGTAATTCAATATCCATAATGGTGAAAAACAGCTTTTGTTCAAGAGCAGATTTAATTTCTAAAATGTCTCGGATAGTCTGGAGGCAAGCATTAAGAATAAACTTGGTGATCATCAAATGAAAGCTGGCATCTAAGTCAGAGAGAAACCTAATTAACAAAAACTAACTATACACTATAACTGCTTTAATAAAAATTCTCCTTTTAAAATCATAAAATAACAAAACAATTTTTAAAAAGGACAACATTTTTAAGTAAGACCATAGAATCAGAGGGAATTTTTTAATTTGACTCACTGAACTTTCCAGAAATGTAAGCATGTTTAAAAATCAGTCATATTACAAGGAATCAATTAGATTTCTTCTGATATGTTGCCTGACATGTACCAGGAAGAATACGCATCTGGAATTAAAAAATGTCACAATCATAATCAAAATGCTTAATGTACAAAGATCAATGTGAAAAAGCGACATGTTTGAAAAGGCACTTTTTAAAATTATCAAAAGTACCAATTACTTTTATTTATAACATTTTACCCATATATTGATAGTGGGTAGCTTTTGCTACTTAAAATTTTAAAAATAATAAAAAGCAATAGAAACACTTTAAGAAAATGATTATATGGACCATGTGAATACCTACCTATTCACAGATATGTAATGTTGCCTTTAACATATTATATTCTTTAATAAATGATGGAAAAAATAGAGCTTTCTTAATCTCAACTCTGTAATTTAAATACTCTCAAATATGACTGGTCTCTCCTCACCTGTGGAATTAACCCTTTTTCTTATCCTTCATCTTAGGTCATGGCCATGTCAATTTCTTAGCCTTTCTTGGCCTTTGAATGTGAATTTTCCTTTGCACCTGACTCATCTCTCAAGTCTTAAATCTGCTATTACCTCCTCTCTAAAATTAAAATCATAGAAATTTATTATCTTCTGAAAAATGGCATACCTTTCCAAGAAATCTCATATTATCACACTGATGACAAGATATTTCTTTACATAACACTGCTCTCCCCGCATGTGGTCCTTTCCAACTTGGCTTTTTCACTGGCAGCATAGTGTCTGGCACATAGTAGATGTTTAATTAATATATGTGAGATAAATATATCAAACAACATATCATTCTATGAAGATTCTCCATAATAGACAAATGTCAGTAATCCTAGCTAATTCAGAAGCTGAAAATGGAAAGATGGTGATTTGAGGCTAGTCAAGGAAGAAGGACTCCCAAGACTCCTTCTCAGTCCATTGCTGGTCAGAGGCACTGAGTGCCTGTCGCCCTAAACCAGGTGAGAAAAGGAGATCAGAAAGACTGACATTTCAGGACATCTCAGGCAGAAGAGTTCTGAGATTCCATCAACAAAATGACACCTATCATGCAAATAACTAGTAATAACACAAGACTGGAGCTGGGGGTCAGCAGTACAGCAACATCATAGCAAGGTTGAGTTCAAAATGTCGGTACTATCACAAAAGAAAGAATAAAATATCTCTTTAGTGTTCTCAAACTGGAAATACTTATGAATCTTTCATTTTCGTATTGTTGCCTACTGAAAAGGGAAGCACAAATAGTCTTTCACGCTGACATCTAAATATATGAATGTACAATTTGACCATAACTTGGACTCCACACTATTATAACCAGAATTTGTTAAATAATCACCATCCTTAAAATATTATCCTGCTCAGTATCTTGCTTCATAATGTGGAAACTTTTACTATTCACTCATTCATTCATGAACTAAAAGTTAAATGTGTAAATATTCATGTACCTTATCCATGATTTGCCAATTTTAGGCTTCATGTAAGCTTTAGAGAAGGTTCTTTTTCCTTAACAAAGGTTTCTTCTATCTTAAGTAATTTATTTTACTGGTTCATTTTATATCCACTTCACTCTGTACTGAAAACATAAATGAAAACAGTAAATCCATTTACCTATTTAATTCCTGAGACAATGACAAAAAATAAATTCTAGGAAGGGCACAAAATTTATCTTCCAGAAATTTTAGTTGTGTAGAAGTTAAATTTTCATACAACCTCTACTCCAGAGTTCTTTTAATTTGTAAGTTTTATTTAAAATTGATTAGATTTTTTTAATGCCAGAGTATCTTCTACTTTCGAGAGAAGGATTTTTCCCTTCCTAGTTAATTTTTTAAATAAAACTACCTGTCTATCATTTCCTACTGCCTACAGCAGAGTTTTCAAAGTCAATTTTTTTTCAAAAATGGCCCATTTCTCTTGCTAAAACTTATACTATAAACTCAAATAAGTGAACAGCTAAACATCAATTTTCTTCCATATTGATTAAACTACTATTAAATGTCATATGATAAGGTTATGTTTGCATGTGTGAGAGTGTGTGTATGTATTTGTATGTGTTTTGTGTGCAGAAAATCAGTATAGTATCATCACATCTTGGTGGGTCAATGGAATTATTTGGTATTCTGATTGTTTTATTAATTCACTATTTAGAGCATGCCTGCAACTACTACGTGTGACTTGAGGAAGAGACAAAGTGATCACTATATGGTTCTCCAAGATATAAAATCTCTAACAATTTCTCTTATCAATGCAAGTTATTTTTTCTTTTTATTCCATAGACTCTTTACAAATATTTTCAGATAAGAATGTCTTTGACAGTGAACATTAGCCATTAGAAAAGACACAAAATCAAATATAGAAATCTAAGTTTTACATAGCATGTGTACATCACATTTAAATAATTTTGATTCATTTTTAGACCATAAATTAATCATAACTCTAGCACATTGAAGACATTTCTGACTTAAGGATATTCTGATGGCTTATTATATCTATGATGTTGTCAATAAGATGTACTGTTAACCAACAAGTTTATAATGGTGGGAAAGAAACTGCAGTCATTCTGGTAAAGGAAAAAAGTGGCTCATAATAAGCAAAAGTATTGGAGGTATTTTTAAATTGTCATACCCTAATTGGAAAAGCAAGGTCTTCTAATATAAGTATCTTACTCGTGAAAGTTAGACTTCTGCCCCCAAATGATATTTTTCCTCACTTTAAAATTAGTAAAAATGTGATACATTCACAAGTAACAGTAACTAAGCCATATGCATAAGGAATTATGTCACAATAGAAAATGCTTTGTAATCACCAAAGTATTAATATGAATGTTGACAAAACTTTGTTGAGCCAATACCTTCCCCTTTTAAAAATATTTTTTAAACTTAAGGGCTGCTTTCCTTTGCTGAATTAAAAAAAATATGCTTCCACATGATTGTGACATTTTAGAAATTAATTTGTAATATAGTCAAGATTTCTCCACATACTATTTTGTCAAAATGTTCTTTTTCAATATATAAAAATATTTGTTAAAAAATTTTCATTGCCTTGTACTGGTGCCTTGTGCCTATAATTCTAGCTATTCCAGAAGCTGAAATCTGAGGATCGGGGTTCAAAGCCGGCCCATTCAAGGGTCTGTGAGACTCTTATCTCCAATTAATCACCAAAAAGTAGGAAGTACAGCTGTAGCTCAAGTTACAGAGCACTAGCCTTGAGGCAAATACAAAAACAGAAAAAAAAGAAAAAAGGAAAAAGATTTTGTTGTATTCCGTTTGGGAGATATAAATGCAATATTTTTCCCATGTAAAATTCCATCACATAGTTGTTTTGAGACAGATGCACATTCGAATTTAAATTAAAAATAATCATTTAATAGAATTTTAAAAAACAAACTTTTAATAGTATTGATTGTCTAATTAATATATTGAATCAAAAAGCTGATCTCATAGAATCAGAGTAGGATGGTGATGAAGAAGGGATAAATTAATGTTTGCCAAATTACACAAAATTACAGATAGATAGTGAATATGTCTTTAAAGGTCAAGATCAGGTAAATGTGTAGATAAGTGAAAAGTACAGAAGTGATCACACCTGTAGCAGGGAAAGAATGAGAGAGAAGAGACGGGGGATGCCTGCTAATGATTATGGAATTTCTTACTGGATGAAAATGTTTGTCTTATCTTCCAAAATTGAGCATATGCTTGCCCACTGTGAATGGATAAATTATATGATATGTGAACTACATCTCCCTAAACCTATTTAAAAACTAAGCGTTCTTTTTTCTCACAGGAGAATGTTTAGTACGAATGGGAGAACCCAAAAGCCTGGTGGGAACTATGAAGGAATGCAGGAAGTTTGGGATCTGGGCATAGAGAACACCTGATGCCAGAGAAAAACTGCTGGTTGTGTGAAAGCCTTTTTTGCGTCCGTGTAAAGACCGAGGATACTGAGTGTATGATTTTCTACAGTAACACTGTCGAGACAGGATGGGTATCTGTGTGTACCACTTTCTGATAGCCTGTTAAATGTCTCTTGGGATGTGCCATTTGAACTGTAATATAAATCACCCCAAGCAAACAAGCACTACTCTGGCCCTTAAAATCATTTTAACCATTTCTGTCGATCAGACTCATTCCTTGCCTCTTGGGGTGGTATTAAATATTAAATATCATTGTTTGGACCATCCTTCATCCACCTGTCACAGAGTCTGATGGATGAAACTGGCATATGAAGTTCTTCAGGTTCTTCCTGTATTAGGCAATCCTGCCAACAGGATTTTCTGATGGACTTTAAAGTGTGATGGACTTTAGAGTGTGATGGAATTAAGAGTGATGTGTGATATTCAGATTGAGCAAACAGAAACAATGGGGTTACTGAAATGTGAGATGGGGGAAGGTTGTGTAATGATGTAAAATCTGAGGGGGCACATTGAGATTTCTGTTTGAAATATATTGAGTTGATGATACTAATATCTCATAGACATGCCAAGTGTATAGGTAACTTGTGTGGAATATGAAAAAACAGTTTAGTACTAGAGACATAAATCTGTCATGTAAATGATATTTAGGCTTTCAATAATGAGAATACAAAAGAATGAGAGAAGAAAGAAGCTTGTGTTATGGCATATAAATTTAATATAATATTTTATGATTCCTTTTATATTGGTACAGTTTCATAATCTCGGTGCTAAAATAATGTGAAAGGATTGAGAGCTTGAAATGTACTACATATGTGTTGAGTAATTTAATCTTTTAAGATACATTTTGAAATATGTACTTTTATTTTTTCATTTTTGTTAATTTCATATGAGAAGCATTCTGTTCTGATTACTTTGTAAAATAAATAACACAATACCACAGAAAAACAGTAAATAAAAGGATAATGTTGATTTTCTAATAAGACAAACCAGAGGAAATTCTGAGGATTTTTGAAGACATAAAAGCTACAAGAAATGAGCTTAAGCTGACACTTGCTAGTGATGAAGCAAGAAAGCTAATTTAAACTGAATGTGTGGGAAAGAAACAAGTGCCAGGAAAAAGAAACACTTTCCAGGAAAAGTTTTTCCCTCTATCTATCCTGTTTTGTGTTTGAATATTTTGCACTTAAAATAGAGAAGGGCTGAAGCTGTAACAAGTACTACTTGTGAACTATGATGACTGAACAGGTGGGAATTAAGGATATGGGAATCTGAACTACCATAAAATGAGAAAAGAAATCTTGGAATAATGACAGTATATACTCACATATGAACCTGGCAGAAAATTTCTGGGAACCTTCAAAAATAAGGTATGTTTTAAATTGTTCTAGATTTACTCCTTGAAAAGTATTACTCTGCAACCTAATGATGGCTCTGGCATGAGTAGGAAACTACTTTAATTTTGCATTATTGTACAATGCATAGTAATTTGGCAGCCTGAACATTTATTTTATTTATTTATTTATTTATTTTTTTGGCCAGTCCTGGGCCTTGAACTCAGGGCCTGAGCACTGTCCCTGGCTTCTTTTTGCTCAAAGCTAGCACTCTGCCACTTGAGCCACAGTGCCACTTCTGGCAGTTTTCTGTATATGTGGTGCTGGGGAATCGAGCCCAGGGCTTCATGTATTAGAGGCAAGCACTCTTGCCACTAGGCCATATCCCCAGCCCAGCCTGAACATTTAGAAGCAAGTGTATCTCAAAGATGCATATAGACCAACCCACAAAGATTAAAGAGCAGCAATGTGAGCTTATATGGAATGGTGCATGATCTAGGTTAACTGTTCTTCTTCAGAGTTTCCATAGTTTGGCTATAGGCCTAATACTGTTTTTTTTGTTGTATGTGTTTGTATGTATGGTAAATTAAAATCCCAAATATCATTGTCAATGATAATGCTTGTACCTTTATTTCAAAGAAACATACTGAAAAAAAAGAATGCTTAGCCTTTTTATACTGTACAATAATTTCACAAGAATATGAATGTAAAGTTATGCTGAGATAATACCTATATTAAAAGTTTTCATTTTAACTAGGGATGGAAATAACACAGATAAATTGTCTACTCACTGTTTACAGGATTATAGCTCTTAATAAGTGGCGTCATTAGTATTATTAGAGATATAATAGTATTTGAAATACAGAAGAATTTACAATTGCACATGTCTTCTTTGGAACTATAATGAAAACTCTAAAGTCCAATTCCCGACATAAAATAAAAATTCAATAACAAATTACACTTCCTTGGAAAGAAACATACCTAAAAGAGAATTGATGAAATAATTCTATGCCAAAACATCAGAGGAGCCTTGTGTTCATATGCAGATAATCTAGATACCTCCTATTTCCTAGGCAGATCTTTAATATTTCCTCTAGCCCCGTCTCATATGCATACCACTACCTTCTCTGGGAGGACTTCCTTGTAAATGACTATCACATTTATGTCTCCATCAGCTCCATCAGAGTAAATCTAGCATTAAAACACCAAAATCTTTTCCTATTACAGATTTATCTTTGTCTATCAAGTACAAAGCTATTGGGTTATACACTATCCATAACACATAATCATAATGTACAATATATAATCATCTGTATATGAGTATTCACCTCAAAAATCTGTAGTAACAATTTGTCAGTGTAACATTTCTATGCCCCTTCTTTATTTTAAGAACCATACTCACAGTACTGTGGCAGTTCCCAAGTAAATTGTGAATAAAGTACAGTGATTCACTCTCAGCATATTTAGAAAATCCTATCACAGTTTCATTGCTCTTTTAGGCCAGAGTGTTTCCAATCATGGCAGTGTGATTGCTCATGCAAAACTCTGCACCTGTGACTGCTTACAAAATCATACACGGGTATGTACTCAAAATCAGTATATTGATGAGATGTGCATGACATTTTTTTTAAACCAAGAGGCTGTAGAAAAAGCTATTAGTTTGCATGTAATGGTCTGTCAAGGAAACACAAACATTGGCCTTTTCTTATTCACTGTAGGTATCATTTTGAAAAGTGATGTTTTGGTCAAAGATAAGAAAATAAGTTTCTCCTACCGAATATTCACCACTTTCTTCTCTCACCAGCATTCCAGAAGATTTTCTTCTTCCTTGAATATAATTATCACTTTCACATTTTTCTCATCCTATCATCCACTTTTCCATAAATGTAATTGTATCATGAATATCTTCCACTTGAGTAAAAAGGAAACTATAAAAGGTATATACTTCATGACATAATAATATTCTACAAATGTCATCATGGAATTACTTGACATAAAATATTTCTTTTCTCAGTCTGTCCCAGTAAAGGAGTCTTACACATGTGTGCTTCTGAAGCATTGTATTTTGTTTTATCTTTATGCTTTATTCAGTTTTCTCTCACACTATTGTATCTTTCTATGCATATGATACCTTAGAAAATGTCTCCACTTTTTTATTTGTGTTATTAAAATGTATTTAGTTACTTTAATTTCTTGAGAAATAAAGGGAAATTTAAGCTTGTTGAGTGGAATCCTATTCAATCAAACAAATTCCTACTTAACTAAACAACTTTTGTTTTTCAAATAAAGGACAGGGCCCCTGAAAATTTTGGGGACCTAGAATCATATAGTCACAACTTCTGTGCACAAATATATAAAGTGTGTAATTTATAAGTATAAATGAGAAAATTAGAATGGTATATTAATCTAATGCTTTGACTCTAAAGGACATCATCAGATTGGGAAATCTCAATGACCTAGTCCAAACCTTGGCATATTGCAAGCCATCTTGCTAGTTTCCTATTGCCATTACAATAAATCACCACAAAATTAGAGTTTTTAAAGAGCATAAATTTATTTTCTTTTAGTTTTAGAGGCTATAAATCAGCTACATTGGCTAATGTCACTATGTCAACTGCACTAGTTTCTTCTGGAGGTTCTAAGACAAGAATGATTTTCTTTGCTCTTCCTGGGCCTTTTGAGCTACTCATTCATTGTCCCTCCATCTTCAAAGGCACCAGCCTAGCATCTTCCTATCTCTTTCCATATCACTTGTCACAAGGCCCCTTGTGACTTCATGAGATCCACTGTAGTAATTTAAGATAAATTTCTTGTTTCAACATTCTTAATTATATCTGCAAATTCATTTTGTTGTATAAAGTAACTTGTTACTCATTCAGAGAATTAAGGCTTAGAGTTCTTTTCAACCAATGGTTGTAGTCAATAAACAATGACATTTATTATTTTCGGTGGTATAAGAACAAAATATCAGACGAATGGATCAGGAAAATGTGGTACATATACACAATGGAATTTTATGCCTCTATCAGAAAGAATGACATTGCCCCATTTGTAAGGAAATGGAAGGACGTGGAAAAAATCATACTAAGTGAAGTGCGCCAGACTCAAAGAAACATGGACTCTATGGTCTCCCTTATTGGGAATAATTAGTACAGGTTTAGGCATGTCACAGCAGAGGATCACAAGAGCCCAATAGCTATACCCCTATGAACACATAAAATGATGCTAAGTGAAATGAACTCCATGTTATGGAAACGATTGTTATATCACAGTTGTAACTACTTTCAACGTCCCATATGTATCTGTAGCTTCTATTATTGATGATGTTCTTGTATCACCTTCCTGTGGTTGTACCTACACTATCTCTGTAATTTTATCTGAGTATATTGGAAACCGGGTATACTGGTATTAGAACTAGGAAACTGAAAGTGAATACCAAAATAGAGAGACACAGGGTAAAAAAAGACAAAGAACTACAAAAGCAATACTTGCAAAACTGTTTGGTGTAAGTGAACTGAACACCTCATGGGGGAAAAGGAAAGGGGGAGGAGGGTGGGGGTTTGAGGGACAAGGTAACAAACAGGACAAGAAATGTATCCAATGCCTAACGTATGAAACTGTAACCTCTATGTACATCAGTTTGATAATAAAAATTTGGAAAAAAAAAGAACAAAATGTCTGGTTTGTAGCAAATGAATATATTATTAACAATTATATATGAAATTAAATGTATTAAAAGTTATTATCTCTCTGTCATACATATTATTGAGCAACCTATGAGACATTAGTTTCTATTCTTAATTCCAATTTTTCATGTTTTAGGCAGCCAAAATTTTAATCCATGAAGTTCTTAGATAATGTAACAAAGGCATAATCTACTAGAGTCTAGTAAATCCTTAAAGTTATAATGTATAAAAATTTTGGATTTTATAGCAAAAAAAGTAAAACTGGCAATACAAAGTTTTTACCATACTACCTTAAGATGTTGGCTACAAAGGAACAAGGAAAAAAGAGGACTAAAGGACACATAGAAGGAGAACGTTTACTGAGCTTTAATAATGCCCAGGCTCTATTTCCAGCATTTGCTTGAGATTCATTTTGTTAATCATCACAGCTTAATGGGGTCGATCCCATGATTATTCTCATTTTACAGATGGAGTGCCTGAACCAATGAGCCAAAATATAGTGTACTTAATATATATTTCAAGGGTCTTTGCTCCAAAGCTCAGATCCTTAAGGAAGAAGGCACTGTGGAGACCTATGGCTGGCTAAGGGGCAGCATACCTCTCTAAACTGCAGGATGTAGGCAGGAGACAAAAAAGAGCTGTTAGTGCCCAGGGGTGCTAGAATGGGAAAGGTACAATTTGTTTGCCAGCTCTGGGACCTGGCTTCACTAGCAATTTTCATCTGAGATGGGATGGGAAAGGAAATAGGAAATTATCTAGAAATTATACTGAATATTGTCATTCACTTAATGAAAATCATCTCTCTGATTGAAACGGGATAGTTAAGCTTCACCTATAAAATCTGGAAACTGTAATTAGGCACAAAATGAAACACTCATCTTCCTCTCAGTGTCTTTTCCTAAACATAGCTGTTTGATATCCTGACTGTTTTCTGATCACTTTCTGTAAAAGAAGTAAAAATTTAAGTAGAAGTGAGTCTGAAGGCAAATATGCATTTACTCCTGTAACTGGGAATTTTGAAGATCAAAATAATGAGAAAATACAAGGAAAAAGAATTATGCACTCTAATGCTGTCTTAAATACAATTTTAGAATATTTTATTTTATTTCAAATTTTTATTATCAAACTGATGTACAGAGAGGTTACAGTTTCATACGTTAGGCATTGGATACATTACTTGTACTGTTTGTCACCTTGTCCCTCATACCTCCCTCCCCCCTCCCCCTTTCCCTTTCCCTCTCTGAGGTGTTCAGTTCACTTACACCAAACAGTTTTTCAAGTATTGCTTTTGTAGTTGTTTGTCTTTTTTTACCCTGTGTCTCTCAACTGTGGTTGTACCTACACTATCTCTGTAATCTTATCTGAGTATATTGGAAACCGTGTATACTGGTATTGGAACTAGGAAATTGAAAGGGAATACCAAAATTTTAGAATATTTTATTTACAATTACTTCTATTTTCTTCTAAGGCTAAGAATCTATACTCTAAATGTTCAAAGTCTCCTCCATCTGAAACTACTGTGGCCATTCGCAACATAACCACTCTCTGTACCACTATTTTTAAATTAGGATGTGGAGAAGGCTGTTTTTGTAACATTTTTCTCTTTTTCTTTTTTTTGGTTCAGTTAGTTCTTTTTATTCTTATTTTTTTAATTCTGTTTTTAGTGTCAAGCTGAAGCACAGAGGGGTTACAGTTTCATATGTAAGACAGTGAGTACATTTCTTATCCGACTTGCTACCCCCTCTCTAATTTTTCCCCCACCTTCCCCTTACTTATATGCTCATTTATATAAGAAGCTGTGAGAAGTGAACTACAATGCTAAATTACAGTAGTTCTAACTTACATTTTTACATTTGCTACTTTGTTTTCAAAGAGATTTTTCTATTATACTGTAATATAGTCTCATTTTCCTTAAAATATGATAAATGTAGAAAAGAGCAATGAAAATAAAGATAAAAATATTAACGAATTAGTGATTAAAATTTATTACAGATTGTATTTCTTCCCTTTCTTATACATGAGTGATTGAAATTACATTGTGTACATAATTATGCATCATACATTTTCATTTATATCATTAAATATTCTCAGAGATTATTTCTGAGCAAAATTATTTCAGATATGTCCAATTGTGTGTATAGTATGATTATAGTTCTGGTAAGAAAGTCAACTGGGAATCAGTGCTACTAATTCACTTACGGATGAAATTGTAGAACTTTTTATTTATATAATTTTTCATGAATTTCAAAATGTTGTACAAAGTGGTAATAATTTAACATGTCTAAGTGTTCAGTGCTTCTTGATCAGAGTTACTCCTGCAGTAAAACTTTTAAAAGGATTCAAATTATCTTTAATAGTTGTACAAAGGAATTGTCATTCAGCTAGGCGCCGGTGGCTCATGCCTGGAATCCTAGCTACTCAGGAGACTGAGATCTGAGGATGGTGGTTCAAAGCAAACCCAGGCAAGAAAATCTGTGAGACTCTTTTGTCCAATTAGTCACTAGAAAGCCAGAAATGGTGCTGTGGTTCAAGTAGTAAAGTGCTAGTCTTGAGCTGAAGAGGTAAGGGATAATGTGCAGGCCCATTCAAAAAACAGTTATTGAATATAATATATCTTCATCACTGTCATTCCTTTTAATAGTCTCAACCTTCCCTCTACTACCCACTTCTTCTCTCATACTTCTTTAATTTCATAAAAGATTTTATATAAAGGGCTGGGGATATGGCCTAGTGGCAAGAGTGCTTGCCTCGTATACATGAGGCCCTGGGTTCGATTCCCCAGCACCACATATACAGAAAATGGCCAGAAGTGGCGCTGTGGCTCAAGTGGCAGAGCACTAGCCTTGAGCAAGAAGAAGCCAGGGACAGTGCTCTGGCCCTGAGTCCAAGCCCCAGGACTGGCCAAAAAAATAAAAATAAAAGATTTGATATAAAAAGAAACAAACGCTGAAGAGAATATACTTTCTTGGAGAGCAATTAAATATTTTAGATAAGGTCTATGTAGGTTTGAACCAATGTATACCATTAAAATGAAAAGCATAGAGGATATATTTTAATAGAATTATATAGTCTTTTGTATTTACAGATTGTGGATAGAAGGAAAAAGATAAATGAACCTCTAGGACTGTGCTACTATAGGCCAGAGATGACATTCACACAATAAGCTTCATTGAAAAAATGGTGATACCATTCATAGAAAAGAGAAAGTAGCCAATGGACCAACTAGGAGGAGACAGCTACTGGTAAGTAAATCCAGCATTCAACTAGAGATGCCTATTTTAGAGACTATATCTAACAAAACATTGGGGATCATCATTAAGATAAGCTTGTTCAAATACCTTCAATAGTTGTAAAACAGTTATAGTCATTTGATACATTCAAAGGAGAGTGTAAGTAAAGAATAATTTGTGATAAGAGGGAAAAATCAGATAATGAGGCATGTAGCTGAGAGAAAAACTCTTAATAAAGTGAATGTGAAACTATGTGACTGTGCTAAACATTTGGCATGCTTTGCTCAATTGATTTTGTCAGACAATCTATATAATACTAATGTAATGCTACTATAGACAATGATATGGACAAAATATGGAGCAAAGAGATTTTATGAAATTTCCTTAGGGTTATACAATGAATAAGTTTTGGATCTAGAAATTAAACTCAGGTTTCTTAGTACAATAGCTGTTCAATTATATACCTGAGCTACATTGCTTTTCAAAAGATAAAATCACAGTGGGCTTGCAAAAGTAGTACAGTGCAAAATAATCTACAAGACAGGCAAGTCAAGAGGCATGAAAATGAAAAAAGCAACACCCTTACAAATTTGGGGATCTATGAGAAAAATTGATTTCAGCAATTGATGCAAATTGTAAATGGAACAGGGAATGAAAAGTGAGTGCTTTGTGAATAGGCACTCAAGAGGGAAAGGCTTTGATTGTTGAACCACAAAATATGTTATGTCCTGGGAAATGGAAAAAAAAATGGACATAGTAGCTTTAGGTATAGGAGAATAGCTTAGAGAACTGGATCCTGAGAACAGTTCAAAAGGATATTCGAATAGAATGAACAAACAAAATAATTTTGGACACTTATGTTATTTAAACTTCATACCAAATTTATAGTATTAGTTTTGGTATCTGTATTTTAACACTAGAGCAATAATTCTTAAGATAAGCTATTAGACTTTAGTACCTCAATTACATAGAAGTGAAGCAGGTATTCAAACTGGGTGTGACCTTTGTTTTCCAGAACCTTAATAATCTGGAATCTAAATTAATTATTAAATAAACAGCATATTTATTATCAAATTTGGCTATGGCTAGGTTCATCATGGTGACTCCTGTTTTTCAGCTATAATTGAAAGTGTTAGGAATGTCTAGGATATTGAAATTGCATTTCTATAGAAGAAAAGACATTTAAATGTTTTAAAACTCAGGTGATGTGATCTTTTTCTAAAATTACAAAAATATAAGACACAAAAGACTAATAGTAAAATATTGCCTATCACTGGTGGAAATTACTAGGAATCTGACATCACTGTATTTTGCATACAGGTTCTTTTATAAGGTCATTCACAACTGGAGAACAATTTAATTACTTATAAGATCCTGATTTTTTGAAAGTATAGTCTTCAGATTATTGATTATAAGGCTTTTAGTTTAATTGTTTTGTTCTATTTCATTTTTTAGTTTATGTGCAATATTTGTAGACATGTATGTTTGTAAGCAAAACTAAAGATTGTTTTCTTCCAAAGAAGAGAATAATGATTTTCTGGGATTTTTAATAATAATAAAAAGAAGTTTAAGTATTGGTTGCTACTGTTATACCTTGATTTACTGGGTATTACAATTAACCTGTATATATCTCTACCAATTATTGTTGTCTAATAGCTCTTTCTGGTAGTTTTCCTTATCTCACTTCATCAAAAAGTATTTATCAAATAAAGCTGAGAAATAATTGTTATTTGCATTAATTCTGACTATTAATTAACCAAAACATGATGAAATTGGTAAACTATAAATGGAATACATGGCTTCATTATGGTGTGATCCCCTGCATTTAATAGTACCATTTACACTTTTCATACTATTATAAAAGGCATTTTTCCCTGTACAGGAATTTTGGATTTTAAGAAAAATTTTAGTTTCCAGTTGAGGCCAGATGTTTACATTTTACTTGTCCAGTTCATTGCATGATAGTAAATTCTTCTGAGATAACAAAAATATAAAGTGTGCACATTGAATATTGATGTGTTAGTGTATGTTTTTGTATTTATAGCAACTTCAGCCTCATTATAATCAATCAGTAGGAAGATTTCCTCCGGTTCTTCTTATAGATTTGTTTTGTCTTTAGTTATAGTTATTTAAATTTTGTTTTCAGCAAGTTAGTATATTTCATTTCTATGAAGATACTGAAGCAAAAATAACCAGGAATATCTTCAGACTTCTCTGAACTTGCAGCCAGAGTACCTGAAATCTAGTCATGGCTCAATTAAGTGAGAATCTCTCAGCTTCCACATCTCCAAAATGAGAAAAGTGGGCTGGGGATATAGCCTAGTGGCAAGAGTGCCTGCCTCGGATACACGAGGCCCTAGGTTCGATTCCCCAGCACCACATATACAAAAAACGGCCAGAAGCGGCGCTGTGGCTCAAGTGGCAGAGTGCTAGCCTTGAGCGGGAAGAAGCCAGGGACGGTGCTCGGGCCCTGAGTCCAAGGCCCAGGACTGGCCAAAAAAAAAAAAAAAAATAATATATATATATATATATATATATATATGAGAAAAGTGTCCATATAACTGGTCACTAGATAATTTTGTGATGAGACAATGAAAGTATAAAAAGCTATGAGTTTTGTAGAGTGATAACAGCTGTTAACTTTGAATCTTTGTGTCATTGGGGTTTTCTTAAAGTCAATTATTTCTCCTAATGCTTTTTGGGGACTACCCGAAAAAAGCAGTGTGGAATAATTAACCTGAGAAACCATAGGAATTATATGGAGACAAAAGTTGTAGAGGTGAGTTACTATACTATTAGTTGATGGGATGTTCCATCAAGATGGAGAAAGGTGTGAAAGATTGTATTCTCAGACTGTATAGCACTGTCACCTTAAAATAAAATACTTTCTCTTGAAAGCACACAAAAGCACATGCTTCAAATGGCACTTTTACCAAGTATAGAGCCATTAATGATGCCTGCAACTGGTATTTTCACTTTTATTCTATTTGACATATGTCTAAAGAGTAAGATCTAATTTCAATGTTTTAGCAAATATGTGTATATACAAAAATGTGTTGAACAGCAGTCAATTGAAAAAGTGAAGTTCAAAGTCCTTAAGGGAAACACAGGAATGAGCTGTGGCAGCATGAGAGGTGAGAGAAAGGCCCTGCTATTCAGCCTCCTTCACAAAGGAGCTAACACAATCTAACACTGCACAGCGATTGAAGGAACTAAAGAACAAACCTCAAAGGCTTGAAAAGGAGAAAAAAAAATTAGCTTTTTACTGTAACCATCCACTAAGGTGAAGTCTTATAGATGCAAGTTTGTTTTTTTTTCCTTTCCGAATTTCTCCTGGAGCCATTATTTGAGTCTTTACAAACAAGGAAAGGGACATATCTCCTTTAGGTTAATTGGAGACTGAACGACCTGCATTAAGAATGGAATCAACAGTAAAAACCAGCAAGATACTGCCCCATACCTTCCACTTTGAAAGCTTCCAACGTACACTTGCTTCATTCAGGTACATTGAAATCCTCATCCAGATTAGTCATGAAGTAACCAACATACACCAACACAAAATAACCAACATCCATTTGCTTATCATGCAAACTGTCTCTGCTCACATATTAACTCTTGGCTTTAGTGTGCACTGAAATACATTCTCTTCTTCCAATTAGAACCAAATCATAGGAATGATGACCAAAAACTTAAAGCAGAAGAACAAAAAGAAATATTAATGTACTAAAAGAAATGTAAAGGGAAAAAGAAGACCCCAATGCAGCTTTTAGTAGCTGTAATAGGAGAGACAAAAGAGAAGAAGTATAATGTAAAACTTTAGTAATTTGTTAAACATATGGAATTATTTATCCCATGGACAAAACACTATATGCAGAGACATAGTATTTGAAAAAAAATGGGAGTAGCATTTTATTAGTCATGTAGCCAGCACCTTTTAAGTCATTCAGACATACTTTACAAATTACAAATGTGTAACAGAAATTATAAAATATAGATTATGTTTTGAAATATAAAACTCCAAAAATCATACTAAGGCATGTTAATAAATAGTACACTCTTGTGCCACAAAGGAAACTGGTCATATTCTGTGATTCACAGTGCAAAGCATTTCAAAATAGTGATGAGAAATCCCTCATTATCCTCTTTCTTGATTCTTTCCATCTGATTTCAGATGTACTTCTTATTTCAACTAATGTCAGGGAAGACATCACCTACAGAGAAGGGTATGCAAACCTTTGGGTAGCTTGACAGCTTGTCAGAAATCTAGCTTGTGTTGCAAGACAGAATGAGAACAACAAAGTTGTCTGACATTCACCAGCCCTACAGCTAAAGGAAGATGTAACTTTTTCGTTAGAGGTTATTATTTCTCAGGGGATAGAAAACCTTTTCTGACTCACTGCATCAAAAATGCTTCCCAGAATTCATGCATAGTGCATCATTACAAAACGACAAATGGGGTTTTCAAGTAAATTTTTGAGTGGTTCAAGTTTTATTCGATTGAGTAAAGCAGAACTCAACCTAGCTCTGGGAACTTATTTTATGCAGCTTACCTTTAGCTGATAAAAAATAAAAAAAGCAAAGTCTCCACTCTTATATATTGTTTTCTTATTTCTTCTCTCTTCATTTCTCTAATCAATTAAATTCCTTCCCTGCAAATATAATTAATCATGTGTATGTAAAAAGAATCCTTTCTATACAAACTTTGAAATATCCTATTTGTTGAAAACAAAGCACATTGGGAAAGTCTTATAGTAATGTTAGCTATTTGCATAACGTTGATAAACTGGGAGATGAAGAAAAACTGCAACCTAACTGTATTTAGAATGAGGAACTTGAAATACAACTCATATTTTAAAATATATCAATGTGGTAGCAGTCTTTCTGGTCCTCAGTTTGCTTATTCTTTTGTATTTTCTTATTTTTAAAGCTACTGTGAATAGGATAGGTTTTTTTTTCTGAATTCTCTGCCTATCCATTGTTATAAAAAAAAAACCTATTGATTTTTGTTTTGTTTGTCCTTTACTTTTCCAAAATGTTTGTTACATCTCAGTGTTGTTGTTGCTGTTATTGTTGTTGCTGGTGGATTGTGTGTGTGTGTGTGTGTGTGTGTGTGTGTGTGTGTGTGCATGTTCAACAGTCTCCAATATATTTGAAGTATAAATTATATCATCTTCAGGTAGGGGTAACTTGACTATTCCTTCCGCATAAATATATGTGTATATATATATAATATATTTTTCCTTTATCACAATAAAACACACATTATACAATTAATTTACACTAGTATATTTTTACATAAATGAACATATGAAGAATACAAAATATCATCACTACTTCTGTGACAAGCAAGTTAAAGTAGAAGTGCATAAATGCAGCAAACTAATGTCTGGCAACAATACAAGGAGTAAAAGTAAACAAAAAGTTTTCATGATTGTTCCTCACATAACACTTGTGTTCACATTACCAATCTAAAATTATCCTATTCTTGCTTGGAGAATCAGAAATAAAATAAAGCCTGCTGTTTCCAGAGAGGGGTCAATACCAGTTATGTAACAGAATTTTGGTTATTTCAAGTCTGTTGTTTAAAGGAGAGTGGAGCACTATGTTTCTAAATTTCATTCTTGTATTTCTCATGTGGGTTTTTCCAAGTCTTTCTTTTTGACCCATAGATTGCCTTTATTCACTGTCTGCCTAGTCGGACCAGTATGTTTTTGTAAATGGAAGTCTCAGCTCCTTTATTATGCCATATTACACAGTGGCAAAATGCCAGTCAAGCATTATGATGTTTGCACTCCAGCTGTGTTGAACTACATGTAGATATGAAGTAACTGACCTTGTTGTCCACTGACCTGTTTGAGACTTTATTACCTACTGTTTTGTGCCACTCATTACCTTCACACATCATGACCTTTGTTGTAGATAATACTCTCCAAGCTAGTTTTAGGAAAGAAAATCCTAAAAATACAAGATGGCCAGTGTTATGAAAATATCAAAAACAAGCAGTGTTCTTGTTTACAGAAAAAGAAAGCTCAGATATTTTGCTTTCTATAAAGAGCACAGAATAAGAAATTCAAACTTCAGAAAATTCTGCTAAATAAAGTGATTCTTAGCAATATTTATTAAGTTTAGACTTTTTGTGTATTTATTTTCTTTTTGCCAGTCCTGGGGCTTGAACTCAGGCCATGAGCACTATCTCTGGCTTCTTTTAGCTCAAGGCCAGCATTCTACCACTTGAGGCAAAGCACCACTGTGGCTTTTTCTGTATATGTGGTGCTGAAGAATCAAACCCAGGGCTTCATGTACACAAGGTGAGCAGTTTATCACTAGATCATATTTCCAACCAATGTGTATTTATTTTCTATAAGCCCAGATGATTTCCGTTTGGATGACCCTTCTATGAGATGAAATTACTGATTATAATGTAAAACATTCAAAAGTACTGGGAAGAGAATAAGAATTAGGAAGTAAATAAAATCTGCTGCTTAATTACTTCAGAAGCTACAATGGCATTTTGAAGGTAATGTTGGTGTTTTACTTTCAAATATTACAGTCCTTACATAATTAGGAAAATAATTTAAAATCTTAAATCTTAGCCCTTGTAAAAATAGTAGAAATGGTGAGTTTGAACCTATCAAGTACTCATGGGTGTCACTGAGAAAATAATCCTTCTATATAATTTAAGTATTACATATATATGTATACATATCCATATGTACATATATATGTATATGTATATATGGAGCGAGAGACAGGAGGAGAGGAGGAGGAGGAGGAGGAGGAGGAGGAGGAGGAGGAGGAGGAGGAGGAGGAGGAGGAGGAGGAGGAGGAGGAGGACAGGTGGGGGGGGAAGCGAAGGAGGAGGAGGGGAGGAAAATGAGGAGATGAGGTGGGAGGAGGACAAGGAAGGAGGGAGGGAGATAGAATGTGGGAATAGAAGAGGAGAGGAGAGGAGAGGAGTTTATGTCTGTATACATACATTTTTTTCTCCATTTAAGTACCAGCATTTTAAAACTGATGATTACCTTTTATTTTTTAGGACATAGCTTTCTTTTCCATTGCATTTCATGAAACTATAATTCTGGAAATCTATGTCCTCCCTGCTTTACTTAGGTTCACCTAATAGCTACATCATAATGTAGTGTAAGAAAAAAGTCCCAGTATAATGAACTGTTGTTCTAACACTAATTATATCAATTAGTATTCATTCAAGAACATGGATAATTAAAATTGTTATGGGAAAAAGAAAGTCAGAGAAATAGAGCTGAACCTTCAGAAACAGGGTCTGGAGAAACAAAGGAAATCATTCACCATTCACTTGAGCACTGATTCAGTTGGGTATCTCTGAGTTTATAGGAAAACCACAGAATTGTTTCTCTTTGTACTGAAGTAAGATCATAAATGGAGAGGTATTTGAAATCTGTCTCTCTGTAGAAATTATACTGTAGTGCTTTGAACCAGTAAGTCTGGTCACCCAATCCAGGAAACTCTTGCAGCCACTTTAAGTCTTTCAAATTGATTCATTAAATCCAGACATTCTAGTTGAGTGTATCCATGAAGATAATTTCCTCCCTCAGCAACATGATATTCTTCTACCATGATCCAAAGCTTTTTCATGTATATATTCATATCTATCTATCTGAGTACCTTCCTCCATTCTCATATACAAGTCTTCCAATTGTTTTGATATGCAAAATATTACTTACTAATGAACTTTTGTACTTAAACTCCTGGATCATGACAAAATTCAAATCTAGAAATAATTCTAGAAGTCATCAGTGAGTGGGTCTTATGACTTCAGAACTTCTCTCTTGCAACTTTTCTAAAGCTATTATAAAAAGATTGCCAGTAACTTAAGATGTTAATGCAAGAGGTACTGTCTCATAAACAAAAACAAGAAGTATTTTATCTTGTCAAAAAGTTTAAATTTCCTCTGCTTAAAATCAGTGTCCTATTTCCCTCTAGAAACTCCAGAAAGATTTTGTTCATTGATATTTTCAGCTTCTGTTAACTTCTAGCCATGGCTTGGATTGTGGCTTGTATCATTTTCATCTCTGTGTCTTCTCATCTTCTTTGTACATAGTGTGGTATCTCAATCTTACAAAGGTACTTCTAACATGATAACATATGGGACTCTCCAGATAATTAAGAGCCTTCTCCTCATCTTAATATATTTAACTGCATTTGCAAGGATGTATGAACAAGAGTATTTACAGATATATCTGGGTTGTGGGGGAGACTTTTCAGGTTACTAAATATTTTAGCTTACTAAACCTAGCAAGTATTTTCTGTTTGGTTCTAATTCATCATCATAGGAGGTTTTGTTGGTGTTTTGTTGTTTGTTTATTTGTTTTTTAACTTGAGGGTTGGCAACCATCCTCCAGTAGCCATGCACTGGCAAATAAGTCTTGTCAGATTTGTAGTGTAAATTTTATTGTTTTCTGACATTATGTTCCAAGTCTCCTCTTTTGGATGTGACTATTTTCTGATCAATACTCTTAATGACACACTTGCAAGGATGAAATTTCAATTCACAATATACTTCTTGATGTAAACAAATGTAAGTTTGGATTTTACAAATATTTAAATGTTTAGTACCAGGAGATATTTTCTTCAGAGCAATTATAGAAACTTACTACTTGCTTACTCTGGTCTAGAGCTGGGAATATCAAGCACTTTATTGATCATTTTTCTTCCTTCCAGTTTTCTAGCATATGTATTGAAGATTGTTCCACAGTCCTTACATGCCTCATGTATATTCCAGTGTTCACTGTCAGCAACTGGGCAATCATGTAAAGCCTGGCTTTCTTGCTCTAGGTAATTGACTTCAGATAATTAAAAGTAATGACTACAATAGCTATTTTACCATAAAATACCATGGATAACCAATGGACCATCTACTACTGGCAAAGGAGACATTAATGTCTAACACTAATCAGAACAGAGAACCAATTCCAGAATTACAGCTTTAAGGTTATGCTTCTTAGAATCAGCATGCAATATTTTTTTTTCAGTTAGTGCTCAGTCAGATATTAAAGCCATTAATACATATTGTGAAAACAAGGACTTGGTGGTAGGAATTCCAGTCTACTTAAATATAAGAGGGTGTGAAGAAACACAGTTCTGGAAGACAGATATGTGGAAGGGTCAACCTCACTCATCGTTGTACCTCACTCGCTGATTTCTGTGAATGAATCAGAACTTTCAGGGAAATCTAAGAACCGTTTGTATCTAGCTGTATCTAGTACCAAAAGAAAGTAGAAAAATAGTTGCTTTCTCTCTACAAAGTGCTAACAAGCACTTGGTGATTAAGATAAGACTTCTATTAATGACAAAGCCAGTAACTGGAAAGACAAACTAGAAGTTGGGGCCTACTATAATGGTATTCGATGACTATCACCTTCAGAGATCAATGACCTATGGGTGAATTCTACATGAAATTCAACTTTTGACTCTACAACATGAATCATAATAAAAAGTAGGGTTTGAATTAGGAAAAATCCAATGACAGGCTTATTTCAATTATCAAGAATGGGATATATGGAAAATATGCCGTTAGGTGGTAGTTAATTAGATTGATTTCATTGTTTCCTATCTGATTTATGAACTGCCTTAAGTATGAAACTGTAACCACTCTGAACATCACTTTAATAATAAAGAAATTGGGGAAAAAACTATAGAATATGTAGAAAATGAAACAATCATTCAAGGTTTCCAAATTTCGGCATGAAATACACAAAACTAGGAGTATGGAAAATAAATATATATGCATATATGGGCTATATACATGTACATATGTATACATTATATATACATATATTTATATACACACATACAGTAAAATGTGAGCTAATCTGCAGGGAGCATCAATCTTATTTAAATTGGAATTTTAAGTCTGTTAAGCCTCATGCAAATTTTCATAGTGATGTTGTTTCATATATAAGATAACCTGGTGGGCAGATATTGTGTCTGGAACAGAACTATTTGTCTTTCTTTCACTTGAAACAGAGCCACAATATGGAAATCCCACACATTTGCATGGAGTTTTAACTATTTACCTGTGTTCCTTCAAGTTATTTGATGCTTAATAACAGGGTAACACTATTTAACTTTTGATACCTCCATTCAGCCATTTTACCTTCTAAATTATTCTTCATGTGTTCTAGAAGTTCTCTCTCTATTAAAAAACCAATGTGAACAAGCAGAAAACTCAAAATGGCAAAGACTGTCTATGCTGGGATATATTGATAAACTTACTTAGCAATAATACTTTGCCTAGATTTTCAAGTTTAGTATTAGTGAAAGAGTATCCTCCTCATGATTTGAAAAAAAAGTGAGGTAAGTTTCTGTCTAGTTTTTACTTTCTATGACCAAGGTAAAATAAATAAGCATTGAACATTAAGACATTTTCCTAGTAGCTCCTTTTACCCTACCATCTTTCTTCTTTTATACTATATGGGCTTCCATTCTTTTCCCAGCATTTCCTTGTCCATGGGGAAATCTTAGCAAATAAAAATATCAAAGCTTGGAAAGTCTATGGTTTTCATCAAATGCCTTTTTCAATTTCTTTAGTGGTAAGAAACTTATAGTAACTATACTGAATTTGTGATCTTAAACCCCTTCCATGATCCTGAAATGCACTGCTGTTAGCACTCAAATCAAAGGATGGATGGCAGGGTTTTATGAGCAACAATAGTTTTAAGATGCTTTGAACATCACTTCTTTCTTCTTTCTCTCTTGTAGCCCATGATGAAAGTGACATCTTTGAAATCTTGAAGCATTAGCTCCTATGCCCTCTATAATTTTTCTTCCTTTCTTCAGCATGTTTGAGGCCTTGATCTCTGGCCATCAACTCGTTCTCATACTGTGGTAAACCACCTTTCATTTGTACATGGGTCATCTTCTTTTCAGTTGTACAGCCTCTCCATCTTACCTCTGAACTAACAGCTTTTGAGAAGCCATGAATCAACCAACAGCTCCAGGGAGGAAAAGTGAAGAGAAGTTAACTTAGAATAAAACATAGTGCTTGTCAGATAAAGTTTCACAAAGCCCTTTGGATATTTCTTATCCTATCTTGTAGAATACTTTATACAAATCATGGAGTTCTCTTCTCTTTCCACTTTTATGAATAGATAGTAGGCATAATCAAATACTGTTACAAGGGAGATAGATGCAAGAATATGAAGTTAAATACCTAAGATAATAATAACATTAAGAGAATTAAGAAAAATAGTTAACAGCAGCAAAAGTTTCTTGGACATTTAAAAAATAAGTACCTGATTAAACTAGGGGATTTTTAATGTAAAAAAATAAAAGCATATTATATGATATAATAATTCCTATTTTAAAGACAAGTAAACGTCTAGACTACAAGTGACATCTCAATCTCACAACCAATTTCTACCTCTGTAAGTTTTCAGGATGTATGTATTTATGTATTTCAGGATATGTGTATTATTTAAATATAGGCTTGATTCCCAAATTATCTTCCTTTCCTTATGTGATGAAAATTCATAGGCTTAAACTTGACCAGTTACGTTTTCTTTTCTCTATGAAAATATTAATTAAGATATTATTAATAATTTCATTGGTAGATTATTGTAATAAAGTGGTTGGTAAGAAACTCAGTAAGGAAGCAGAGATGGTGCTATAAGTGAAGCTCCTACATTAACAAGATAGTTCATAAGAAGGTGTAAGTTCATTTTATGGGCTGATTCTCTCAGAAGAGTGTTGTAAGCCAGTGTAAATCAGCCATGTAAAAAGAAATGTAAAGAAGCTGTAAATATCATCATGAAGCATTAAACGCTGTTGTATTCTGAGGACTTCTATAAACACCAGAAAGGCTTTATGAGTGAGGAGAAGGAGAAATAATGTGAGGTAGAATAAAATCTATGTCTCTATCACACCAAATAAAAATTTATATTTTGGCCTGGTCCTTTAATTTTGAGTAACAGACATCTATCCAGTAAACCCAGGCTGTTTATCACTCATAAATAGTTTATTTGGCAAAAGAAAGAACAGTCTATGTGCTTAGATAGGTGAATTCCACATCATGCTGATGTCAATCTTTTTCAGGATAAATTATAAACTTACTGAAAGTTAGTATTAAAGGAACTTTTGTGTCAATTGTAAATAGATAAACTCATTTCAGAGTTCATGTGGAAATATATTTAAACAAGATTGACCTGAAAACTTTTAACCCTAAGGAGAAAGTAGAATTACCTGAGTACAAAGAATTGATATTTAAAATTGATTATATTGCTGTGTAAATAAAAAAATTTAGGACAACAAAAAGGCATCTAAAAATCATTGATGAAAATATGCCCATATGCTAGAACAAATAAACATATTTGAAAATAATAATGATCAGCTCTATACCACATTTCAATCATCAGAATAAATTCCAAAAGAATTACATAAGGAAAATTGGAGCACTAAATAGGCCAACTCATTGCCATGAGTTTACAGTTTACAACAGTCTCATTCCCATAAGATTTTGCCTACATAATTTTTTTTTGCTTTTAACATGTATTATGCCTGCAATTTTTGTCTAGAACCTCTCTGACCTTCTGTAAACTAGGTCAAAGTTCTCTATTGGGTACAGCACTCTCTCTATTCTAATTCATTATTTAGCTACTTACTTCAGTCTGCTTTCTGAATGACAGCAGTTGAAATGGTTTAGCTTCATACACACACGTACACACACACATTATTGCTTTTCTTTTTCTACTTTTGCTATGATCTGTCAAAGAGATATGGCAGTAAAATGTTTAAAAGACATGTGTGGAGTATATGAAAGTAAGCTAGATTTTCAAAAACAAATTATTAAAACAGGGGCAGATTTATATGGTGCAATCCCTTTATACTATGCTTTAAAATATATTTTACTAAGTGACTCCCTTTGCATAAAAGGATATCAACTAGTCAAAATTATGTCTTAACTTTGACTGCCACTGTTTTTTGTTGTTTATTTGTTTTCTGTTTTCTTCAATTGCAGTTCTAGTATTGGGAGTGCCTATTCTACTGGCATTAACATACCAGGAACAGCCTTTTAAATACATATGCTACGTGCATTTGATCAATTGCTCAATTTTTTTATTATTGGGAAAATACATTATCAAATCAGGTTAACTTTACAAAACAAATAAGTACTTGTGGACATCCATGGCTCATACCTGTAATCCTAGCTACTTGGGAAGTTGAGATCAGGATTAGAGTTTGAGGCCAGCCCAGGGATTTAAGTTTGTGAGACTCCATTCTCAAACAATCCCTTGGCATGATGATACACATGTGTTATCTGAGCTATTTGGGAGTCAGAGATCCAGGTATAGAGGGGTAACAATTCTAAACCAGCTTAGGCAAAAATCACTAGAAGACTTCATTCCAATGATAAAAGCTGGGTATAGTAGCACAAACCTGTCATCCAAGCTATGTTAGGATATAAAAACAAGAAGGATCATAATTCAGGCATAAGCCAGGGCAGAAAATAAAATCTATCTAAAATAAAACAAAAACTCGTTTTTTTCTTTTATGAAGTTTCAATTCATGGCCAGAAGCCCTAGTGTTCCCTCGTTCACTTTCTACAATATTTTCATGGTATCTTGCCTTAGATTGAGGTCATCGATCCATTTAGAATTGATTCTGGTGCAGGGTCATGTATAAGGATTTAGCTTCAGTTTTCTGCATGTGGACAGCCAATTTTGCCAGCACCATTTATTGAAGAGGTGGTCTTTCTTCCAATCTGTGTTTTTAGCTCCCTTATCAAATACTATCTGCTATAAGTCTCTGGGCTAATTTCTGGGTCTTCTATTCTGTTCCGTAGGTCCTGTTCTTGTGCCAACACCAAGTTGTTTTTATTAATATGACTTTGTAATAGAGTTTGATGTTTGGTATTGATATTCCTCCTGAGTGTTCTTCCTGCTAAGGAGTGTTTTTGCTATTTGGAGTCTTTTGTTATTGCACCTGAATTTTGGGTTGCTTTCTCTATGTCATTTAGGAATATTGTTGGGATTATTGATGGTATTACATTAAATTTGTAAATTGCTTTAGGAGAGGGTCACATAGACAAAATAACTATGCATCTGACCACATAAAATGATATTTATCAACATGAACTAAGAGGTATTTTTTCTCTTTGTTGCTGTTTTTGTTTTCATTTGTCTTTGACTTGTTTATTAGTTTATCTGTTTAGGGGAGGGCAAAGGGGCACAGAAATGGTGGTGCAAAGGATGAATAAATGCAGCAGTGATACTCAATAGAAAGTATGTGGGAAATAAATGATACAAGTTGTGAGATTGGGAGAGAAAAACTGGGAGAAAGTGAGAGAAAGGTTGACATGACTCAAAAGAAATCTACTCTTTATCTTATTCATGCAATTGTACCCTTCTGTACCTTACCTTTACAATAACAATAAATAAATTTTAACATAAACCAGCACACATATAGAAGAAATGGGGGAGGGGGGAGAAAGAGAGAGTCCCAGTTCAGCAATGAAAGTTTTTGTCTTACAAGTGTGAGATTCTGAGTTCAGACCACAGTGCTGCCAGCAACAATAGCAACATAGCAAATGGCATAGAAAAAGAAAGGAAAATGAGGGGAAAGGTGGAAACAATGGAGCAATGGAGCTCATTCTCAGTTGATTAAATTCAACTGTGTAACTCATGGGTTGTGACAGTAGGGAGGGACCAGAAGTGAGGTAAGTGAAGGAAAGGAAATGCACTCATTACCCTCATAATCCCTCTGTACATCACCTTTACAATAAAAATCAAGTAAATACTAACTTAAAATGCAGATAAAATCACAGGTATACTTAAAAAAAAAAAGATTCCATCCATGGATATGTGCTTTGGCAACTAGGATTTGCAAAGAGCTGGAGAAAGTGTAGAAAATCATCATGAAGACTTGGGAAGGAATGTGCTGAATGCCTTGCTCCCATATATAAATTGTCACTAGGGATTTGTGAATATCATCTTCATGGAACATCTATCCTCATTAGCATTTATCAAGTCAATAATGATAATGCTCTGACGATACTACTGACAAGTAAAAATCATCCTGAAAGTTGAGAAAGCAAATGAAGTAGATTTAGTTTAGAGTTCAAGCTGTACTCAGCTCTGCCAAGGAAGATTAGTGTATGTGTATCACTTTAATCTAGTGCTTGTGGGAGAAAAATAGCATGCTTTCACACAGGAAGTACAAGAGAAACAAGGGTCCTACCATATCTTCTGATGACACAATCTTCATTGACTCCATCACCTTCCACTAGACCATGTCACTTGTTGGCCCATCATCTCCACATCACCACAATGATGACTGTGCTCCCAACCCATGAAACTCTTAGAGGCATACTTAAACAATATTCAAACCATATAGTACACAGTTGCTCCTTCTGTTATAGCATTGTCTTCCAGGACAAAGATGCTGAAAGCTTACTTCTCTACACAAATATGCAGTGGTTTATTGAGGCAATGGTCAGAACACGGGTTCCAAATGTAAGATTGAGTCATTATTATTCTTTTATAAGAAAGAAGTAAAAATATAACTCAAGTCAATATTGATATAATTCAACTCAATACATTCCTCACCTAAACAATAAACTTCTGCTCACGGAGTTAGCTTATTTAGCTGAAATTGTTTTGTGAGGCACAGTACTCTTACACTATTCTCAATCAACAGCTGCATGGGTAACTGTGACTGTTTTTATTTCCCATGATAGACAGAAGGCAATAGAATCATGTCCATAAAGCAATACACAGGGAGAATTTTTTCTAGATAATAAATAATTTAAAATAGATTTTTATTAAAACAGGCAAAGATAAACTGTAGAATAGAATGCAAAACACACATGAATAATTTAGAACAAGGCATAAGACCATAAAGAAAATTCACACTTCTGGTTAGCCTCTTGGGGAATCTACTAACATATACTGGAGGTTATTCATGTCCCCTTCCCCCTTCATCCCTGGGAAGGAAGGATGGCAAGTTTGAAAACAGTAGCCTAGCAAATGTGAACTAACTTGTAACATCTCATTAACTATAAAGAGAATTCAGATCCATGCATCCTTAAGTATGTAAAAGGATGAAAAAGAGGTTGACTAGAATACTCAGACAATTTATGAACAAAGTAGCACTAAGCTAGAAGCAAAATTATTCATAGCAATGTTTAATGGTGGTTTTATGTGGTATATTTCTAAAACATCTATATATTTCAAATTTCACATAAGTACAATATGAAAGCTATCACTGTTTGCAGGTGCCAGTGTCTCATGCCTGTAATCCTAGCTACTCTGAGGATCATATTTGAAAGCCAGAGTAAAGTCTGTGAGACTCTCATCTCCAAGGAGCCACCAAGAGCCAGAAGTAGAGCTGTGGTTCAAATGGCCACATGCAGAGATTGACAGGTTTTGCAGGTGCATCTAAGCATCTTTTGCTCTGGTTTTGTCTTCTGGACTAGCAGTAGGAAGAGAGGAAAGAAGGAAGGACTGTGTAGAATTCTCTTGTTTAATCCCTACATGCTGTGCAGCTCTTTCCTTCATATTCTGTGAAGAAGTGTTACATCTTCTGCCTGAATTACAAGGAAAGCAAACCAAACAGACAGCAAAAACCCAAAACACTTTGGATCTCTTTTATATTTTATTATTGTTTATGCTCAGTTTATCTTCCAGTTTTATATCCCTATGTTTTGATACTTTGAAAGTTTCTGTACCTATTGACAGTCTTTCCCTACCTTACCATTGTTATTTAAATTACTAATCTTAGGTGTTGTGCCAGGTTGTAGTACTAGGTATTTAAAGATAAGCCATGCAAGAGTTTGAACCAAGGGAAATAAATCTGTGTGTAGGCTAACTGAACTGTGGTTAAATGCTTTAATAAAATAGAACATGATACACAAAGAAATGTGTTTTATCTGACTCATGTAACTGTAACTCAAATGCTTTATTAAAATAGGACATTGTCCAACAAAGAAGTGTACTCTATCTGATTCATGTAACTGCAACTCCTTTGTACATCATTTTTATAATAGCAATATAGGCGTTTTACACATCAGCATGCTAGGCCCTTTTCTGAATGTTTTAAAGTTACCTGAAGACACAAACCATTTGTCAAAGGGGCATCACTTCCTAAAATGTCATCTTTACGAGAGCACTTCCCCTACATGGAATATCAATTGCTACATAGACCATTCACAACAAATTCAAACTTTATGGGATAACACATGCACTAGAAGTCCTCTGACACCATTTCTAGTACTTTCTCAACTCTCTGTCTCTCTCTTTCTCTCTCTTTCTAACACACACACACGACCATCCTAATTCCGCATATATGCTCATACCTGTCATACACATGAACCATCTCACACATGTACCTGACCAGTCACATCGGTATCCATGTGCTCTGTACATGTAGTTTGGCACCCACAGTTGGGTGGAGTGAATCTGCTGAGTACTGCATTGAAGAACAGACCCACAGAATCACCCATGAATTTGAGACATTCTACCAGAAGAGTAAGCACAACCACATCTTAATGATAAAGATTACGGTTCATTTGTTTATGGTATTCAGTACAGAGAATATAAAATAACCACACACACAATTTATGAGATAAACAATAAATTTTATTTTCTTTCTCTTTTTTTGAGATAGGGTCTTACTATGGAACCCAGGCTGGTCTCAAGTTCATATTCCTCTTGCCTCTACCCCTTTGGGGATGGTATTTTAGGTGTACACTATCATACCCAGCTGAAATTTATTTCTTTGTATTTTATGTATCATTCACATTCTCTTCTCAGATGGATTTGTTTAAAAATACCTCGAAATAAATTAAATATAGGCACGAATTAAAAATAAATGTTTATCCTACTATATAAGAAATAAATAAGTGCCAAGGTTTGCTTAATACTCTGAATTTATTCAAATACTTGCACATTTATAATTCATTACAAAATATATTTTAGAACTTCAGCTTTTAATCATGCTATTTTAAAATGAAACAATGACTATGTTTAATAAGCTAGGTGAACTTATTTAAATGCTAGAAGAGTAGGAGGTTATTTAAAGAAGAGAAGCACTTTTTTGTTTAGGAGAAACTTTAATGAAGCTTTTAGTTATTTTAAGGAGAGATAGAGTTTAGAGGCTGAGAGCAATTGGAGTTAATTTGCAGACTGAAACATTATAAAAGATGGTCTTATACTATAATAGAACTGCTGGGTTTTAACTGGACACGTGGCTACCTAAAACAAAAACATGCCCTATTCTCTATTAATATAAGATAAACCCTTCTGGAATCATCCATAGACAAAAATGACTTTGCATTCATTTTTCCTTCTATTCTAGTGCTCTGCTTAGAATGAAAGCATGAAATCTGGAACTATACTTACACGTAAACATGTCTAATTACATATAAATGTGTTAAATGTGAATTTGATACACACATCTGTTTATATGCAAACTATTCTAAAAAGAAAAATTGTATTTCATGTATTTCACACACATTATTGAATTGTACTCTGAAATAATTGCAACATACTCACAAAAACAATGTGGTAATGACCCAGTTAACATTCTATCAGTCTCAGTCTCATATTTCTATGGTTGCTTACTTTCAACAGAATTATCTCACTGATATTTAATATTTTTATATATTCATGGCTAGTTCAATTTTAATCATGCTAAAATTGGTCTCTTATGATATTTACTCTTTAATATTTTATATCATCTCTTTTTCTGTTTTATTTTATCATAATTTCATAGTAATTGAAAGAGTTGTGCATTTTTAATTATCTGCCATTACAGGCAAAAGCATCTTTTTTCTACTGGTATAACTTGGCATTTAATTCTCATTATGGTATGTATCAAGGCATAATAATAAAACTTATTGATAAAATGTTTGTAGGCTATAAAAATATTATTTGGAAAAGAAAAGTTTCCACTGTTACTGTTGAAAAATCCATTATGTCACCAGACTCCAATGTCTCACTCCTGTCATCCTAGCTTTTTAGGAGATTAAGATATGGGAGATCCTGGTTCAAAACCAGTTAAGGCAGAAATATCTGGGAGGCTCTGTCTCCAATCAAGCAGCAAAAATGCTAGACTTACAGGCATAGCTCAAGCAAAAGAGTGAAAGAACCCAGTGAGAGCATGAAGTTCTTGTTTTCAAGCTCTGATACTGTCACACACACACTACTTGTGTCTACATGTCAGTGCACACAAAAAAAGAAATATTCACATCTAACAGATGCTTTAGATTTAAGTTAGAATGAAATCTTCTAATCCATTTTGAAGGACACATACCTGTACCCACCACACATGTTAGGGGAAGGGTCAAGGCAACATGAATAGACAAATGAAGAATGAAAGGGGGGTGAAAAGAATGTAGCATAGGATTTGATACATATCCTACAAACTGAAAAAAACTGAGGGAAAGGTTTGGGTTAGGAAAGATGTATTATATTCAAACACTGATGTGTTGAATGTTAAGTCCTTTGTACAACTACTTATATATATTGATAATAAAAGAATTAATTCAGCAGTTGTTTGTAATAAGATTTCGCCGCAAAAGAAAATTCTAGGTCGGGAAATTAAAGGATTGATTAGCTTTGCTACAGGAACTTTCCCAAAATACATTTCTGAGCAAATTATTATTCAGCTAATCCTTTCTCTGGACAATGGATTACTCTTTATGGTAAGCAGCTCATTCTGAAAGTATAAATTACTGAGCTTGTTTATCAAATAATGTACTCATAAAATATTCTAAATTATTCTATCAGGGATTTCACCCAGTCATAATCAATTTTCTATATCAGTGAGCGTAGACCTGTGTAATATCAGATCCCAGTACTTTGTTGGACCTTGACATGCATACAATTCTAAAACATTATCACATAAGTATTTTATCATTACTGACAAAGAGAATTAACAATCTAAAAACTACTCAGAGATCAAGGTGATAAACTTTGCTTTGATTGAATGAAAGACTGTCATTTGGGATTTTTTTTCGGAGTGGGCAGCAGATCAGACTTCTGAGGAAGACGAGAACTGTATTTTCCAGTGTATTAGTCAAGGAAACAGCCAATAGAGAGAGAATGCTAATAGGATGTATACATCTTACATACCTTTTATACACTCTATGCAGTATGTAATATTCATAGCAAGATATGAATGCATTTTAGGTAACAAACATAGGCAGATGCATACCATGGAATATAACTGAAAAACACAAATTGTGCTGAAGTAGTGATATATGTAAACATGAAGATAAATCACAAAAAATATTTTGTAGTGATAACACAAAAACTGCATGAAGGAGTATTAGCCTATGTTTCTGAATTATGAATAAGCTTGATGTGGTTCTATGATAGTAGAATGTATATTAATGCCTACATTAAGAGAATGATTGAAGACCAAGAGTCATGGTAGAAACTCTTGGTTGTGGTTGTGTTTACAAACTAACTCATAAATTCATTATCATAATAATTAGCTACACAAATATTTAGGTAAAATGGATGCCTTTATTCTTTCTGATAAGTAGAATTAGATATATCGCTATGCCATTTTAAGACAAAAAATAGACCTATAGCTTGGCACAGTGGCCCATGCCTGTAATTTATGACTATTCAGGGGGAAAAAAGTATCAAATAATCAACCAATTTAAAAGGCTGAGGATGACCTTAGGAAAACATGTGAGACACTACGGGAAGAGAAGCAGGAGGAGGAGGAGGAGGAAGGAGTAGGGAAAAAAGAAAGAAACTGTTGTGTATGGCTTTTACATGAAAATTGAATTAACATTTTCTGTAATTATTTCGTATCTTCAAAACTTCATTTCATGGTGTTAAACTTAGAAGAAAGTTTCTTCTTTCAAGAAGACCCCAAGGTAGGATCCTGGATTGTCATTACTTAAAAATCTAAGATTTCAGGATTGCTATTCTAAATATCATTCTCTATGTATATAGTCCTGTCATGTGTTCATCTCAGAAAGAAGTCACTTAAGTCTGTCTTTAAAATCTTCAATGTCTTTTGGCCACATCCCCTCCAACAACTGTTATTGTTAGTTTTCTTGATATATGACATTCTTACTAGGGTGAGAAGGAATCTCAATGTTGTTTTGATTTGCATTTCTTTTATGGCCAGTGATGTAGAGCACTTTTTCATATGTCTTTTGGCCATTCTCATTTCCTCATCAGAGAAGTCTCTTTGTAGGTCTTTAGCCCACTTGATGAGTGGGCTATTAGCTCTTTGCGGTTTTGTTTTGGAGGAAGGTAATTTTTTTAGTTCTGCATATATTTTAGAGATGAGGCCTTTGTCTGTTGAATGGCCGGTAAAGATCTTCTCCCAGTCTGTGGGATTTCTGTTTATCTTGCAAGCTATGTCCTTTGCCGTGCAGAAGCTCTGCAGTTTGTTGCAGTCCCATTTGTCCAACCTTTCTTTGATTTGTAGCCTTTCAGGGTCTTTGTTAAGGAAGTTCCGTCCTGTGCCAAGGAGCCCAAGTGTTTCTCCTACTTCATCCTTTAGTGTTTTCAGGGTGTCTGTTTTGAGTTCAAGGTCTTTAATCCATTTGGAATTGATTTTGGTGCAGGGTGATATATATGGATCTAGTTTTAGTTTGTTGCATGTTTTGAGCCAGTTTTTCCAGCACAATTTGTTAAAGAGGCTATCTTTCTTCCAAACTATTGTTTTAGCCCCTTTATCAAAGATTAAGTAGGCGTAGTTCTGTGGGTTCAATCCCGGGTCTTCAATTCTGTTCCATTGGTCTTCAGGCCTGTTCCGGTTCCAATACCAAGCTGTTTTTATTACTATAGCTTTATAATACAACTTGAAGTTGGGTATTGTAATTCCTCCAGCACTGTTCTTTCTGCTTAGGATTGTTTTAGCTATTCTAGGTTTTTTATTATTCAATATGAATTTCCCGATTGCTTCCTCTATTTCATCAAAAAATGGTGTTGGGATATTAATGGGTATTGCATTGAATTTGTAGATAGCCTTTGGCAATATTGCCATTTTGATTATATTAATCCTCCCAATCCAGGAGCATGGGAGGTTTTTCCATTTCCTTAGTTCTGACTTAATTTCGTTTTTCAAGGTTTTAAAGTTCTCCTCAAAGAGGTCTTTCACTTCTTTGGTTAAGGTTATTCCTAGGTATTTTATGTTTTGGGGGGCTATTGCAAAGGGCGTTGCTTTCCTTATATCAGCCTCGGTCTTTGGGTCGTTAGCATAGAGAAAGGCCGTTGATTTTTGAAGGTTTATTTTATATCCTGCAACTTTGCCAAAGTTTTGGATCAGCTCTAGTAGCTTGGGGGTAGAGTCTATGGGATTCTTTAGGTATAGGATCATGTCATCTGCGAAGAGAGAGAGTTTAACTTCATCTTTACCTACTTGGATCCCCTTTATAGTTTCTTCTTGCCTGATTGCTTTGGCTAGGAATTCTAGTACTATGTTGAAGAACAGGGGAGAGAGTGGACATCCCTGCCTTGTTTCTGATTTTAAAGGGAATGGCTTTAGTTTTTCACCATTGGTGGGAATGTAAACTGGTTCAGCCACTCTGGCAAGCAGTATGGAGATTCCTCAGAAGGCTAAATATAGAACTCCCCTATGACCCAGCAACCCCACTTTTGGGTATTTATCCAAAAAACCACAAACAAAATCACAGTAAAGCCACCAGCACAACAATGTTCATTGCAGCGCAATTTGTCATAGCAAGAATCTGGAACCAACCCAGATGCCCCTCCGTAGACAAATGGATCAGGAAAATGTGGTACATATACACAATGGAATTTTATGCCTCTATCAGAAAGAATGACATTGCCCCATTTGTAAGGAAATGGAAGGTCTTGGAAAAAATTATACTAAGTGAAGTGAGCCAGACCCAAAGAAACATGGACTCTATGGTCTCCCTTATTGGGACTAATTAGCACAGGATTAGGCAAGCCACAGCAGAGGATCACAAGAGCCCAATAGCATACCCTTATGATCACATAAGATGGTGCTAAGTGAAATGAACTCCATTTTATGGAAATGATTGTTATATCAGAGTTGTAACTACTTTCAACATCCCATGTGTATCTGTAGTTTATACTGTTGATGATGTTCTTGTATCACCTTCTTGGATTGTACCTACACTATCTCTGTAATCTTATCTGAGTATATTGGAAACCGTGTATACTGGTATTAGAAATAGGAAATTGAAAGGGAATACCAAAATTGAGAGACAAAGGGTAAATTAAGAGAAACAACAACAAAAGCAATACTTGCAACACTGTATGGTATAAGCGAACTGAACACCTCAGGGGGGGAAAAGGGGAGGGGGGAGGGGGTATGAGGGACAAGGTAACAAACAGTACAAGAAATGTATCCAATGCCTAACATATGAAACTGTAACTTCTCTGTACATCAGTTTTATAATAAAAAAATTTTTTTAAAAATCTTCAGTTTCTGAATTCTTCATATATTTTCCAGTCCAAGCTTGAATTAAAGTAAATTCAATCATTCTAATATTGTGTCAGAGGGATAAAATAAGTAATATTGGGAAGATCTTTTTTAGTTTCTTTTCCTAGAAAAACACAGAAATGCTTTCTCTGTTCCACCTAGGAAGGACCCATAATTTATTTTTGTAACACTCTAATCTAATGTACATATCCTTCATACTAACAGACCCTGAGAAATATTGCACATAGGGTGTCAGATCTCAGCTGGAAAAAATCAACCACCTTGTTGGTAGTCATCATGGCGTCCATTTTCTAGACAGTTTCCAAGGAGCTAGGCAGAATTTTCTCTTTCTGACTGAGATAGGTCCCCGTAGGATTCTGCAGACCTTTTATATAAACAACTTTGCCTCATTGAGCAGAAAAGGAGTTTGTAGAGCACAGCATTGTTATTACTTCCCTTACAGTACAAAACAAGATGTATGATAAGCTCTGCTTCCCAAGAGAATTGGTTATTCCCTCTCTCTATGCAAAGGGGGATAAATTATGGTTGAATAGGAATGCAGGAAAGGTCTTTCAGTAAATACTGTTTTGAAATACAGCTCTTGGTGATCCTATAATTATCATTTTGCTACATTTCCCATTTTAAAACTAGCACTTCAAATTTTCATGCAAACTGACAAATCACTCTTGTGCTATGATGCAAATTCAAGAAACAGAAACAGTGAAATGCTGTTGGGGAAAATAGTTTTTCTGTGTAACTAATTTAATCTACTTTCAATGTGACTGGTTAGACACAGAACATTGTCTAGTTTTGAGGGCAAGAAATATAGCTTTTGACAAGATGTCTGAGAAGAATGTGAGAGGTTAGAAACAACAACAGTGGACTCTTCCCTCCTTTTATTCAGTTCTTCTCACTGAACTAATTTTCCAAAACAAAACATTCATCAAAGCACAAGACACTAGATACAAAATAAATGTGATATAAAGGGTCTCTATGCAGAATAAATGATTTCCAGGTAATCTCCAAATCTGAAAATATTGAATAGAAACAATGGCAAATAAAAATCAATTTGGATGATAACATTGATGACTACTCAAAGTAATAGCCACAAAAGTCCAATATATTTAAATACAAACCTGTAAAAGCTATGCATTATTAAGCTTTCCCTGATTGTGTTCATCTGCCTTTTGGTTTACAAGATTGTAACATTGACAGACAATAAAGGATGATGAGATAGCAAATGTTATTTTTCTAATTCCCAGATTGCATCTTACATTCAGATTAGAAAAATAAGTGGACTTTCGTATTCCTAAATTAACTGGAGAATAGGAAGGGAAAGGGAAGAGAAGAAAAACGATAATACCAGAAGGTCTCCATTTATCATGTTTCTAATAATAAAGAATCCTGCTTAGGCTATCTCATTGTAACCATGTCACACCAATTCTTTATAACGAAATATGTACTGATATTCACTTTTCCTCTCTTTCAAAGTCAAGGGACAGGAAAAGGTTGCTTAACTAAACTCCCTTTGACTTTCTTCCAGTAATCTAATAGCTCCCAAAGATTTCTGCATAATGAAATACTTGGTTAATACATCTTACTGAATGATTACCACATTTAAGATGTTCCAAGTCATTGTGTCTCATACTTCAGTATGCCTCAGAATCACTGGATTTATAGAAACCCAGATTCCAGGCGATAGGTTTGGAAGAGAACATGAGAATTAGCATGTTCAAAAAACGTGCAGATGGACATTGATGAAATCAAACTAAGCAACTAAAGAGAGTGGTAGGAGGGAAGAACTGAGAAAAAAGAAAGAACAGATTATACCAAGCAAAGGGAAAGAAATGTACATATAACCGGACCTGGAAGAAATTGCTTTATTGTTAATGTCCGTAGAGTTCATAAGCACTGTAGATTAGAATGATTATGTCCATCAATGGGAAAGTTAAAAAAAAAAAGGATGAAAGGGGAATGGGGGCATTGGGGTAGGGAAGGTGGGAGAAAAATGAAGAAGGGGGTAACAAGTATGACAACAATTGTACTCACTACCTTAAGTATGTAACTGTAAACCCTCTGTTAATCATCTTGACAAAAAAAAAGGGCAGGCTACAGTTCTTCCTACTTGATTCAGTTTTGTAAAGGTAGAAGAAGAACTTGTTTATTTAAGAAAAATCAACCCTCTTCTCTGTACTAGATTTGGGTCAGTTTGAAAATTTAATTGTCTTTAAATAAGTCTCCATAATTACTTCTGATGGCCTTGAAATGCATTTCCAAAGCATTTTAATAAATTTGCATATCATAAAAAACGTGCAGATGACTCCAATGCTTTTGGTTTACAAATGACATAACAATACTGCTTTGTCATCATATGTTGTTATGTCCAAATATATTTAATGAACCCCTACTGGATTCTATTCTTATTTTAAAAACTAAATAGTAAGACTAAAGCTATAATTTTTAGTAGAGTAATCCTTTTAAATGTCACTATCAGAAAACACTAGCAAAGCTGAAATTTATTTATTTATTTATTTATCTGCTCCACCACTAACCCACGATCTCACTCTTTATTAGGTACTTAGATGGTATATAATTAGGCTGAATCAAAAGATTACCTTATGAATGAGTCAATGTCATTCTTTCTGATGAAAGCATATAATTCAATTTGGTACCCTTTGTTTTGCATACAAGTTTATCTGATTTAGGGAAGCTAAAGGGAATCCCAGAAATAGTTGTGCAAAGGGTGAACCAATACAGCATCTGTGACCACTAGATAATATGTGGGAAATGATTTTTACAACTGGGAGTAGGGAGGAAGGTGTGGGAGGGAAAGCTAGAGAAAATGAGGGAGGAACACTGTTTGAAAAGAAATGTACTCATTACCTTACTTGGGTAATTGTAACCTCTATGTACGTTACCTCATCAATAAAAAGATGACCTTTATAAAAATGATAAGAAATATATTGAGTATTATGTAACATAGGAATTTATGGTCACTAATGACTGGAATTTAAGTTCTTTACCTAGGTTTGTTAAATATGCCTCCTTTGGAAATAGGTCAAAACCTACTTTACAAACCCCTGCATTACAGGTCAAGAACTGCTTAATTAACTGTTATTTTGTCTTAAGTAGATGAGAAATTTCCAAACAATTAAGTTCAAATAGGTCAAGTATTGAACATTTTCATGTATTTATAGAATCTAGACAAGATATAGCTATATATGTATATATAGTGTGTACATATATTATATATACATTAAGTGCATATGTTACATATAGAATATGAACTTGATATATATATACATGTGTATATATGAATATATGTGCATGTATTGTTATACAGTGCGAAAACAGAGAAGCCGCATTTTGAGAGGTTGAATTGGGAGTCTTCATTAGAACACCAATCGTCTGCAGATGGATTCCTGTCTCAAAGATCTGCAGCCCAGAACAGAGCTGGCACATCACTTTTAAAGCAAAACCCACATGGTTGGAGTAGAGACCAAGGATTAACAGCCTAACAAAAATGTTATACATAAAACAAAACATGGACTGGGAATGTGGCTTACCAATAGAGTACTTGCCTAGCATACATGAAGCCCTGGATTTGATTCCTCAGCACCACATACACAGAAAAAAAATGGAAGTGGCACTGTGGCTCAAGAGGTAAAGTGCTAGCCTTGAGCAAAAGAAAGCCAGGGGCAGCACTCAGTCCCTGAGTCAAAGGCCCAGGACAGGCAAAAAAAAAAAAAAAAAAAAAAAAAAAGTTAAAATTTGGGGCTGGGAATATGGACTAGTGGCAGAGTACTTACTTCACATACATGAAGCCCTGGGTTTGATTCCTCAGTACCACATACACAGAAAAAAATGAAAGTGGCACTGTGGCACAAGAGGTAGAGTGCTAGCCTTGAGCAAAAAGAAACCAGGGGCAGCACTCAGGCCCTGAGTGGAAGCCCCAGGACTGGCAAAAAAAAAAAAAAAAAAAGTTTGGGACTGGGAATATGACTAGTGGTAGGTAGAGTATTTACCTCACATACATGAAGCCCTGGGATGATTCCTCAGCACTGCATTAAAAGAAAAAGCTAGAAGTAGTGCTATGGCTCAAGTGGTACAGTGTTAACCTTGAGCAAATGAAGCCAGGGATAGTGCTCAGCCCCTGAGTTCAAGCCCTAGGACTGACAAAAAATAAACAAAAATAAAAAACAAAACAAGCTAGATGAGGAGACATATTTCTAATAAAAGTTTCATACGTAGGTAGACAGACTATCCAAGGGAACAATAAAGGGCAACCCAACTGTCTAGAGGGAAATTGAGTTTCCTGGAACTCAACAACTCATGACATATTTGCAATCCAAAAAAATGCCCTCTATCACCTCTAGAGTTCTCACAAAATCCCCTATCTTCTATTAACTTTTTATTTTTTGAATCAGTGCCCTAAACTATATTGGACTGGATATTGCTACTGCCTGAGAACTCAGACTCAGTGGTCCTCCTCAGTCAGTGTCCCCTTAACTTTTTTTTTTTTTTTTTGGCCAGTCCTGGGCCTTCGACTCAGGGCCTGAGCACTGTCCCCTGGCTTCTTCCCGCTCAAGGCTAACACTCTGCCACTTGAGCCACAGCGCCGCTTCTGGCCGTTTTCTGTATATGTGGTGCTGGGGAATCGAACCTAGGGCCTCATGTATCCGAGGCAGGCAGTCTTGCCACTAGGCTATATCCCCAGCCCCCCCTTAACTTTTATTAAGATGCCAAATGGCATTATGTAGTTCTAGTATCCTTATTTCATTATATATATATATAATGAAATATATATCACATGGCATATATATATTATGTGATACATGCATGTAGATAGATGTATATGCTTATGGATGATGAATGAAAGCTAATCACAATCAAAAGAACCATACTGAGATTGTTTTATAGAAGATAGAAATAGAGTAGAAGTTGGAAAAATTAGGAACACGACTTGAGCAACATCCTGAAGTATTACATGACTCTAGAAAAGATAGGAAAATGAACTTAAACATTATTGTGATTACTTAATAAGATAGGAAGAGGAAATACCGACCCACTAAATTGGTAAAAATGATGTTAAAGTTTATCTAATTTTTTGGCTCATTTCTCAGCGTTAACAACCATGAGGAGTTAGATGTAATGTGAATTAGGAGTTTCCTAGGAGTACCTGATTAACAAAGTGATTTTTCCCTAGGAAAATTTCTCAAATACATAAAACATGAACTATCATTCCCTACCAGAAACTTAAAAAAGACATATTCATCACATAAACACAGTGAAGATCTTTGTGAGGCAGTCTCAAATTATTAAAAGTTCTAAATTAATTTTAAAGTATTATTGAAATAGAAACTGAAAAACTTGAAATGGAGATATCCTTTTACATATTCTAATGAGGTGCAACCTTTGTTTTTGTAGAAAATGCAATTAATGCCACCTAAAGTCCTTGAAAAATAATTGCTAATCAGAATACACAGTTATGTGTAGAGGAAAAAAATGATGTTTGATTTCAAGAAATTAATGAATTTGCAAAGTTCATAAATAGATAGGAAACATCTTTGTTCCCTGGATAGGTTATTAGAGAACAAAACAGAAGGCCACAATCTTTTTCAGCCACCTTTCTGTACAAAACTTGGGTATGAATACAAAAAATAAGGTAAAAGGAAGGAAAACACAGGTGTTGCTCTGTCACTAAGGAAATTCAAATAGATGAGGTCCTAGGAGAAAATGATGAAACAAAGTGTCTCCTGACTTCCCTCTGATAGGGTAAGAGGTTAACAGTGAAGATTTGAGGCAAGATGGAAGATAGTGAACAATCATAATTAGAAATTCATTTGATATATTTTTTTTTACTTTGATTCTGTTCAAAGGGAATAAATAACAATCCATAATCCATGCAGACATTGGGTTTTAGCAACTAGTTTGTAATTCCAGAAGGAATTCATTAATGATGGACACACAGCCTGAAAAGCTGCCAATCCTCTGCTAGTTTCCTTGGGATTTTGCTTTTCCTCTTCCCTGTTTTGTTTATCTACTATTTATGAAAATAAAAAATGCAAACTCTAAGGCATTTTTTCAACATATGTATTCTTAAGATGTATATTTAACATTTGTATGCATGAAGCAATTGTTTTATGTGTGTGATGAGTTACATAAATGAAACTGAACATAGAGTGCATTTTTGTGCAAGCATATGTTCAGGGACTGGGAATTTCACAAGCTCCCAGAAGAAAACAAACCTTCCAGGATAACATGGAATGGGCGGGTTCCACGTCACAGCCAATGGAGCAGAGAATTACAATATTTTCCCTAGAAATCAGTCATGAGGAATAGTTATTTCCCAGGCTCCTCAAGTATGAAAAATAAAATTTGTATTTTCTTTAAGTTACTAAGTCCATAGTACTTTGTTAGAAAAACTGGGACACAGCATATCCACATAGTGTTTTAATCCTTCATTCTTTAAACAGATGTTTAAAATTACACTGGAAAGCAGTATAAAGCGTATGACTGAAGTGACACCAGCACAAACCTGATTTCTTTTTTTTTTAATTGGTTATAGGTCTTGAACTCAGGGCCTGGGCACTGTCCCTGAGATCTTTTGCTCAAGACTAGCACTCTACCACTTTAAGCCACAGCACTACTCGTGGGGTTGTTTTTTGAGTGGTTAACTGGAGATAAGAATCTCATGGGGACTTTTCTGCTTTGGTTGGCCTTGAAGCGTGATCCTAGAATCTCAGCCTCCTAAGCAGCTAGGATTACAGTGGTAAACAGCTGCTGCCCAACTACAAATCTAATTCTTAACTACACAAGTGTCCTTAAGTAACTTAAGGACTTAATTTCCAGTACTACTGTCATACAGTTTGTAATCTTGCAAGAAATTCAAAGACAGACTTGGCTTCCAATCATCTAAAATTTTGTGTTCTTCTCGAAAGATTTCTGAAAACAGTTATCCTGGAATCTATTTTTTAAAAAATATTGTAAATGTGATGTACAGAGTGGTTACAGTTACATATGTAAGGTAATGAGTACATTTCTTTTTGAACAGTGTTACCCCCTCCTTCATTTTCTCTTACTTTCCCCACACATGCTCCTTTCCCCACCCCTCAAGTTGTAAAGTTCATTTCCAACAGAGTGTCTAGGAGGTGTCACTGATACATTGGTTCACCCCATGTCATACCATTTCTGTGATTGCTCTTCCCTTCCCCAAATCAGATAAACATATACATGACAAGGGGTACAGGAGTAAAATACAGTGACAACAGAAAATAAAACGAAGGAAAAAAGAAAGAGAACTGAAAGAACTGCAACAGTAAAAAAAAATCTCTTGTTTCCATTTCTCAGAATCCATTTTGATAAGCATCATTTTATATGGCCATATGCACATAGCTATTAAGCTATTGTGGTCTACTGTTAAGAATATCCCAAGACATATTCTAGTTATTACAAATGAGGGAAACCATGAAGCCTATGTTTCTTTCAGACTGGCTTGCTTTGGTTAATATAATTTTTTCCAATTTTTTCCATTTCCTTATGAATAGGGCAATGTCATTCTTTCTGATGGAAACATAGAAGTCCATTATGTATATATAGCACATTTTCTTCATCCATTCATCTACTGAGGAGCTTCTGGGTTGGTGCCTTATCTTAGCTATGATAAATAATGCTGCACTGAAGATACTTGTGCCATTTGGGTAAATGTCCAGGATTAGGATTGGTAGATCATAGGGTAGCTCTATGTTTACTCTTTTGAGGAGACTCCATACTGCTTTCCAGAGTGGGTTAAACAAATTACACTCCTACCAACAGTATAATAGCCTTCCCTTTTGGCCACATCCCAGACAACATCTGTTTCTATTAGTTTACTTGAAAATGGCCATTCTACGTGGGGTAAGGTAGAATCTCAATGTCATTTTAATTTGCTTTTCTTCTACAGCCAGAAATGTAGAATCTTTCTTCATTTGTATATTGTCCATTCTTATTTTCCCCTCAGAGAAGTCTTTCAGTCTTTAGCTCACTTATTAATGGAGTTGTTATTACTTTAAGGATTTGGGGGGGATGTATAATTTTTTCAACTCTAGGTATATTTTAGATATGAGGCCCTTGTCTGTTGTATACTAGTAAAGATCTCCCAATCTATGAGCTCTGTATTTACTTGCTAGCTATGTTATTTGCCGTGCAGAAACTCTGCAGCCTTTCTTTGATTTGTTGTGTTTCTGGATCTTTATTTAGGAAGTTTTGACCTGTGCCAAGGAGCCCTAGTGTTTCCTCTTTCCCTTCCTGTAATATTTCAGGGTATCTTATCATACATTGTGGTCTTTGATCCATTTGAAATTGATTTTGGTGCAGGGTGACATATAAGGATCTAACTCCAGCTTTCTACAAGTGTATGCCCAATTCTGCCAGCACCATATGTTGAAAAGGCTGTCTTCCATCCTGTGTTTTTGGTTCCCATATCAAAGATTAGGTGTCCATAAGTCTATGGGTTCACTTCTAGGTCTTCAATTGTATTTCCTGAACTAATGGCCAATACCAACTCTTTTTATAACCATGGCTTTATAATAAAGTTTGAAGTTTTATGTGGATATTCCTCCAGGGCTGTTCTTCCTGCTAAGGATTTTTTTTTTTTTTGCTATTCAGAGTCTTCTATTATTCCATATGAATTTTTGGATTGCTTCTTTTATTTCATTAAACATTATTCTGGGGATTTTGATGGGTATTGTACTGAATTTGCAGCTAGCTTTTGGGAGTACTGTCATTTTCACAATGTTAAGTCTCCCAATCCTGTAGAATGGGAAGCTTTTCCACTTCCTTAAGTCTGTTGTAATTTCCTTCCTCAGATTTTCAAAGTTTTCATTATAGAGGTTCTTCACATCTTTGGTTAAGTTAATTCCTAGGTGTTTTTTGAGGCTACTATAAAAGGAGTTGCTTTCCTAATTTCAGCCTCATTCTTCTCACTGTTAGCAAGCAGAAATGCTGTTGGATTGGGGGCGGGGGGAGGGAATTTTATACCGTGCTACTTTCCTAAAGTTTCAGGTTAGTTCAAGTAACTTTGTCGGAGGAGTCTATTGGGTTCTTAAAACAGGATTATGTCTTCTGCAAAGAGGGAAAAGTTTTACTTCTTTCCCTATTTGGATCCCCTTTATGTTTGTCTCTTGCCTTATTGTTGTGGCTAGGAATTCCAGTACTATGTTGAAGAGTGGATAAAGAAGGCATCTTTTTCTTATTCATTCCTGATTTTAGAGAAAATGGTTTTAACTTTTTCTCATTAAGTATAATGTTGGCTGTATGTTTGTCATACACAACCTTTATTACATTGATGAATGTTCCAGGGAATGGCATCCATTTTTTTGAAAAATGCAAATACACTCATGATTAATTTTGTCAACAATTCACAAATTTTATTTTCCTGTTATAAGAACATATGGCTTTTGATGTTTTCCCTAGAAATTTCCACTTATTTGGAGTTATTTCACAGAGACAATCAAAACCAAAAGTGGCTCAAAATATATTTCCAAATGAAATTTTCTGTCCAGAATTCACTTAAATCATCCTTTAATTAGTGATATATAAAATTAGATCTGTAATGTTGGAGGAAGAATTATATAAATGTTTCCACTATTCTACTATAATCTATATTTTATATATTATCTATGATTTCATGTATTCTTAAAAGACTAATATAATCACAGATATATTTCAGGTCACAAAAATTATGATTTCTTTTAAGGATCATGAATATTTCCCAGAAGACTATTTCTCTTATTAATGATTTTAGCATTAATGCCATAGTACCATCTTGTTGAAATTTGCTTCAGATTTCCATTCAATTGACTTTTTTAATCTCCATGTACTGCTTACAGGTATCAAGATTGCAGACCTTGTTTGAAACTGATCTAGATAGATTCTTGACTTCTTTACAGATCAGTCTCCTGTGAGGCCTTCAAGAGATTATTCAATCGTGAGGATTCTGACTTCATGAGAAGATTAATTATGTCTGTAACTTATTGTATTTATGGATTTCTATTTTAATGGATTTTGGAGGACAAGGGCTTTATAAATGAGCTCTCTCTTTACTGTCTGGATACCACGAGGTGAACAGCTTTGCTTCACCATAAGCACCCCGTCATGATGTTCTGCTTTATCTCAGGCCCAGAAACAAGGCCCAAAGACCATGGACTGAAAGCTGGGTACCAAAGTATCAGAAATAAACTTTATTTCCTTTCCAGTTGTTTATATCAATTATTTTGTTACAGTGACTTATACAAGCATAATATTGATGTGACAAAATAAATAGTAATTTATATGTGGATAGAAAGTGCTTCAGAATTATCTGTGTCATATTTCAGGAGTTCTAGGTTATATATTCCTTCAGGAAATACAGTGAAATTGCAATTCCATTCAATCACAACTTCAACTCCATATTTTAATAACTGACTGAAATATAATATGAGATGGGCTTTCATTATACTGTTCAAACTAAACAAACCAGGTGATGAAACCTTTAGCTACATATTTTTGGGTGTGTACTCCACATGCCAAGAAGTATCTTGCCTAATATATGCCCTGTTCAGAGCACAGGCCCAGTCTTCAGATTACTTTCTATACAGAATATCAATAATGAATAACAAGGTGATCTCTGAAGAAATCTTAAGTATGTTTATGAGGAGAAAGAAACCATCAAAGTTTACACAGCAGGACAGTAGGGAGAAATGTATTACCTACTTACTAATGTCTAGACTTAGGCGAGTGGTAATACTTGTATTACTTCAGAAAGCTAATCCAAACCAATGGTCGAAATTTCAAAGCCTACCATCTCTCAAATTAAGGGAAAAGTTGTACTTTACATAATGACTTTCCTCTTTACCAGAGGTATGTTCCTAATTGCATAACCAGTACAGGGAGAAACTCTAGAGTCTTTAACTCTCTATAAATCTAAGGATACAGACTCCTTTTGCTTTTACTTAAAAAGGTTTATCAGTGAAGGAAACAGAAGACATGTTATAAAATTGCTACATGTTCTGTCAGCATGAGCCTTTAGGGGAATCTTAGCACCTCTCCAGTACACAAAATCCACAAAAAAAATCTTATTAAAGTAATAGTGACATTTATCTTCTATATATCATTGTCATTCCTATTATTTTTCCCTTTGGGGTGTTTATAATAATGCTTATGTCTTTTTAGATTTTATTCCTTTTTCATGCTTCTTAGAGTTTGTGTGCTATAGGACAGTGACCATATCTACTTATTGGTCTGTATTAAGCTCAAATAGGAACCCAATACTTGTTAACTCAGAATTATTTTCAAGATGATTTATCTCCAAGTATTATTTATTTTTTCATAACTTTACTAAAACTAATATCTCAAGCCTGGGTAATTTAATACAAGAAGACACTATTATTATAACTGTATAAACGCATACACATTCACAAACAAGCATAGACAGACAATAGATATTTTTAATAAGTTCACAGAGAAATGGAGCCTATCTTTCCTCAATCTCTAATATTATAGATATTGATGCAATAGTGGAAGTGAAATTTTTCATATCTGTAGAATGAAATGGATCTCTCAAAGCTCTGCAAGCTTTCTTTTAAAATGACTTTAAGCATTACAGAAACCTGCAGTATATAACAGTGCCAATTTCACTATTCATATGCACACTTTTATTTTTGTCAGTGGTAAGTGGTGCTTATGAGAGGACTATCATGAATGTTTTTATGGGTGAGTATCATAATTCTAGTCCATCACATATTTAACTTTGGGTAATGTTGTGCTTCAGACCCAGAAAATAATACTGGTTATCAATCTTTACTCACTCTGATTCCTGTTATCAATATATCAAATAGAAAGTTTTTGACCTAATGTTCAGTATTTCTTTTTTCCTCTGGAAAGGGTAGCATTTGTAAATATACTTGACAGATCACTGGCAATTCACCACATAGAATATTGTCTTTATAGAAGTGATATTTGCTTTACTCACCAATAATTTATCATTTTTGTCAATAAATTCTCACTAAGATAATATTGTTTTCTTGAGGTTGAAATTTTCTAAGCAGAATAAAAACAGTTTTATTGACCCATTCATTTCTACTACTAAAACTGGTATCTTGACTTGCATGAATCAAATAGTCATTTATGGACTAGAAGAAGCATAAATAAAAGACACTGGATAATATATAAGACCTTTCAAAATAAGTCAGTGCATTTAAACATCATTTAAAGTATGAATCTGGATGTGTGTAATTAGGACACAGGAGAAGACAAAGGAGTCATCTAGTAATTCTAGTGCAGTGATGAAAGATAGCATCTTCACATGAGATAAATAGTTCTGCTTCTTTAAAATACAAAATGTAGTAAGTTCATTCTTTTACCACTGGTTGCATGAATCATCAGTATGAAAAATCAAACTCTCAGATTATTACTAAATGAGAGAATGTACATGAATTGTTAAGCAAAGAATGTGAAAAATAAACTCAACACATACAACTATCATTTTTAAGTGTCAAGTCAAAATTACACTATTTTTTAGATTAATTGACTACACTTATCCTATTTCGACACAAATATAAAATTAATTGAAAAAAATTCTTAATTTAGGCTACTTGATTAGAGACGGTTTTTGTCTAAATATAGCATCTGGATTACCAAAATAGAGTATCTGTGTTTCATCTTACAGTCACAGTTGGTGGCATAATTGAACATACTGTTCAAAATACACTTATTCAGCTCCACTCTTGAATGCATAGCCAGAGGACATTTACAAGGTCACAGGGACAAACTATCTATGGATTTGAGATGGAATTTTAGAATTTGCCTTCTAACTCTATAAAAATAGATAAGTAAGGCTTTTTGTCTCCTATAGTTACAAAGAAAACATAGCACTGCCCTAAGGAGCCAAAAGAACAAAATAAAATGGTGCTTTGCCTGATGATTAGTCATGTTAATTTTAGGTTTAAAGAAAGACTACTTGGGAAAATGAACACTCAAGCTACAATGACTTTAGGGGATATTGAATAGAAAGTATATTTTCATAAAATATTTAACAACATGATACATAAATCATCACACTAAAACTTTCATTGTAAGTTGACTTAGGGGAAGTTACAAAAGTTAAAGCTTAGACAAGTAATAAATGAAGAACATATCCTCATCACCTCCAGGGAAGGTGCTATAGCAGTGACAGAGGTTGACTACAGAACTGATTTATTAGTGCTTTCAAGCAAAAATGTACTAACTAAGAATCTTGTTCATAAAGTTGTCCCGCTGTTAGTTCATGCTGCTTCTCTTTGCATGGATGCTGCATCAATATGTGACTTCCAGCCACAAACTTGCTATATAAAACAAAATATTTATCCTAAGTAATAGAGAATCATACAAATTTTACACACTGAAGCCCTTCCATTTTAACAATATTATAAAATGACCATTACTCAATATCTTTATTTCACATGCATTAAATGTTGGAACAGGCAACTGAGTTTCACATCAGATTCAGTTTCACATCACATTAAGCTCTCTCTTAACTTTCTTGCTAAACAAATTTCATGTAGTTATTGTCCAAGTCTGGTCAGTTTTACTCCCATTAAATCTCATTCTGCTATTCTCTCCTACATTCTGCAAAATTAAGTACATACATACAACCTCGAACCTGTTATTGACATTGTATCCTAACTGGTTTTTCTAATACTGAGCTGAAATTCATCGGTCATCACCCAACTTATTAAGCTGAAGTCATTAGAAGTTCTCCTTCTGGGAAAACAGAATCTACCATATTTTAACTGAGAAAGTAGAAATCCATAAGTCTCATTCACATAATTTAATTCAGACAACAATTATGTGTCAGGAAACTACAAATGCTGAGCTATTTATTATTACTTGAGGTCATAAACTAGATGTCTTGGGAAGTGGTAATTAGCTTTCTAAGACATCTCTGAACTTGAGCTAATTAGCTTACCCAACAGGAAAAGACTTTGGACATTCTTTAACACAAAGGGAATAGCAGAACCATGAAAAAAGAAATGTATTGATTAATTAAAATGGATTAATTACAGATTAATATTATTTTTTTTAAAAAAAACAGAATAATTTGTCAACACCGTTTTGTCGTAAGTCGTAAATTCAATCCATCTCATCAATTTCATTCATCATTTCCAGCCAGCATCATAGTTCCTTTTAGAATTTTTTTTTTCCTTTTCAAGATATAAATTTTGGGCGCTGGGAATATGGCCTAGTGGCAAGAGAGCTTGCCTCATATACATGAAGCCCTGGGTTCAATTCCTCAGTACCACATATATCGAAAATGGCCAGAAGTGGCTCTGTGGCTCAAGTGGCAGAGTGCTAGCCTTGAGCAAAAGGAAACCAGGGACAGTGCTCAGGCCCTGAGTCCAAGTCCCAGGACTGGCAAAAAAAAAAAAAAAAAGATATAAATTTTGAGGGAAAGACAGAATGTTAAATTACCTGTCTTTCCCAGAAAAGAGGGCAAGATAAACCTACAAATCTGTTTTTGAGATAAATTTTTCCTGTAAGGTTTTTCTTTATTTTAGTCTTCTTTGAATTTTCTAATTTTCTATGACTGGATTTGTTATTCAATTGGTTATTGTGTAGGATTTGACTTTAGTAAAAGAGAGAATGAGAGGAATAGGTGATCTACAGATTATTGTATCTACATATGCAAGTTAATGCTTAGAAAAGGAAATTACTCTGGAAGCTTAGCAAGATTGGAAATATAGCCAAAGTAGATGTGAAAAAGACAAATGACTCCAAAAGCAATAATTACAAAACCATTTGTTGTAAACCAACTGAACAACTCATGGGGGGAGAGGGAAAGGGAGACAGAGGTGGGGGGAATGAGGGAGGAGGTAACAAATTGTACAAGAAATGTACCCACTGCCTTATGTATGAAACTGTAACTCCTCTGCACATCACTTTGACAATAAATAAGTAATTATTCAAAAAAATACAGGATGGGCCTAAGGGCCAACTGCTGCTTTAGGTTGGGGTACCAGCAATAGTTTCCCATGTTAAATAAATGTTTCTTATATTATCTTTTATACTATTTAAAGGCTTTTCATAAGCTCTATATGAAACATCCCTTTGCTTCTCCTCACCTGACCTTCACACTAGAAGGCATAATTCAGATATAAAAGACAAAAAGGAAGATAGGATTAAAAAAAAACAACTTACATTTATTTAAGCTTAAAGGCGGTATACCTAGGCATTTCTATTGGGGATATCTCTCTAATAAGCAGTAGTTTGGGTGTGTTGGGGTCAGCTGTGCCTTTAAGGGGCCACAGCTGACCTTGGCCTGTCCCTCCCCTTCCTGCCTTTAACAGGAAGAGAAGCCCTGCTCCTGGGGCCAGCAGGTGTGTAATGGAGGGGTCCCAGGGGCCTACCCTTGGGGGGCTGGGCCTCCGCCCCCGAGGGAGGTCCCCTGACATCACTTGATGGACACCCCTCGTGGCCAATCCCTTCTCCCCTTCCCTGTGCCCGCCTCTGGGGTATATCTTTGTGGTCTCTCATGTGAATAAATTAGAACTGTCCCAGAGACGTCTCTGAGACTTCACGTGCTCGTGTCTTCCTTGAGCTGGCGAGTATGGGAGTCTTGCACCGACACGCGTCCCGAGGCTAATCCGGGTCCCCACTCCTGCGTTGATGCCCTACAGGCAAGGGGGGGGGGCTGTGAGAGAGTGAGTATGGATCCCCCGCAGAGAAGATAGATAAGCCCAGGACCCCTCCCCACGTGTTGGGGAGGGATAGAGCTAAGCCCAGCAATTTACAGCCCAACATGGTTGTATATTTTAATAGCACTCATTTGTGGAAAGTAATTTCAATATGAATCCTCTGAATTTCCAAAACATGGAATCTCATATTTGCACACTGAGAAACATTGAAGATCCTAATGTCTTGATTAGGGCCATTCTTCAATTTCATGCCTTATTTTTTGTTGTTGTTGTTTTTTTTTGTTTGTTTGTTCTTTACCAGTCTTGGGGCTTAAACTCGGGGCCTGATCACTATCCCTGGCTTCTTTTTGCTCAAGGTTAGCACTCTACCACTTGAGCCACAGCACCTCTTCTGGCTTTTTTCTATATGTGTGGTGCTGAGGAATTGAACCCGGGGCTTCATGTATACGAGGTGAGCACTTTACCAAGGTCATATTCCCAGCCCCTCATGCCTTGTTAAAAGTGGAATTACCCTGTGCTAGTTTCAGGAGATAAAATTATGAAAAAAATAATCATGATGACATATACTCTTATAGAATGTGTAAGTCAGAAAGGGTATCAAACAATGGAAGTGTAATTTATACCTAGATACATGCGTGGGACTTTTGTAAAAAAAAAATTTTTTAAAAAGCAATGCCCTAAGTATCTACAAGGAGACAGGGGCCAAATAGAAGAGGCAACTACCAAAGTCAATCAAGTTCAAGAAAAGTGTTCTGGAGTTAAGGTCATCTGAATCGAGAAAGAATGAGTAAAGACTGAGTAAAAACTGAGTAAAATCCAGGTGCTAGTGGCTCATGCCTATAATTCTAGCTACTCAGGAAGATCACTGTTTGAAGCTGGCCCAGGCAGGAAAATCTGTGAGACTCATCTCTAATAAACCACTAAAAAACAAACAACAACAAAAAAAATAGAAGTGATGCAAAAGAAGCTCAGGGACAGTGACCAAACTGTCAAAAAAAAAAAAAAAAAACCACCAAGAAAAACAAACAAACAAGAAGCCTCAAGACTGGCAAAACAAAAATGAAAAAACTGAGTAAACATTGAAGTAAAGGTAGAGGATGCCATAGAACAAAGCTAACATTATCAACAATGCCTACACCACTAAATGTTCTGCCTGTCACAAATTCTACCCTAATCCCTCACCATAACTCATATTTTATTATAACTATGAAGAATTTAATGAGAAACAGAATAGTAGCCAAAAGTTTCTTCTGGGAGTCAATGGAACTTCAAAGTTAATTTACCTGGTATATTATGATAGGAACTATACTATAGCCTTTCAGGTCAAATACTAACCCACTCACATAGAAGAAATTTCAGGAGGAAAGAAACAAATGTTTAGTATTTATAGAATGTACATTTGTATGTGTGAAGAAGATTGTTTTAAATTATTTGTATTCACCACTTTGGCTCTGTATTCCAATGTATTTGTTTGCTGCTAAATGGAATCATAATGATGGCTTCCAGCTTCTTTGTTTCATATGCAGCTTTGATTAGAGCCAGCTCAAAATACCTCTCACATTTCCCTGCTCACTTTTTCCAAGTAAAGCTTAGTAGATTTTAGCTCTCTTGTTATCAATTTAACAAAATGGCTACTACTGTTTTTATGTATGCCTTTTTGTTTACTGCAATTTCATAGCCTTTTTGTAAATCTGCCAAAAACTTAATTGCATTTAAAAAGGCAAGCAAATGGGGTGTATGAAAGAAGGGTTTGCAAAAACAGATTTGAGAGAAAAAAAATAGAGAAAGGAACAGTTAAGACAACATTTTTAGTTATTCTCACATTAAAATATGGACAAAGAACTTCAATGTTCTGCAAAAGAATTTTTAAAATTAAACTGCTTTCTGAAACTTGACATGTTCAAGGTAGCCCTTGATCTCATTAATTTAAATATCGATTATTGAATGTTTTCTTTTTTTAAATTTAATTTTATTGTTAAGGTGAGGCACAGAAGTATTATAGTTATGCAATAAGGTAGTGAGTACATTTCTTGTTGAATATTATTACCTTCTCCCTCATTTTTCTCCCACTTTAACATCAAAGCAATTGTCAAATCTAGAAATTATTTTTCAGTTTTTTAGATGAATAAAAATATTCAAATATTAAATAAGTCTTCCTTGGGATATTTTGTGTTGTACATCTGCTGTATTATAAATGTATGCCATTCTTGTTTATGTGTAAAGAAGAAACATTTACTGAGGAATAGACATGGCGTTACAGCAAAACTAAGTGCTGAAATGCAATGGAGAACCAGAGAATCATCTTCATTTTCCAAAAGCATTAACAAGAATAAGAGCAGAGACAGGATTTATATGATTCTTGACAATAGAATCACTAGTTGAAAATATTATACCTAGCAGAAAAAGAAGATAAACTGAAAAATATTAAGCCTATATTCTCCAAGCTGAAACGATGTATTTGCATAAAAATAAACCTTCTGTAGAGCTACTTCATGCTTATCATCTTAATGAAAACTAATACAACTTGGCTATAACTTTGTATCTAATATTTCTGTCATATGACTGCTGTAAATCTAATTACAAGTTTTCTTCCAAGATCACAGAAATACTAAAAACCTAATAGAATTGATAATTAAATTTTAAGTAATATATCAGTTCTCATAGTTAAGCAACATAAATTTTGCTAGCATCATGGTTTTCCAATGAGTAATCACTAATCATCTGTTATTTTTTTGAAAGGATGAAAAGTGTGATAGCTCACCATAAACACTTCAGTGGCCCCAATCTTCTCATATTTATGTCCACCCATGAAGAATTAGGGCTTGTTTGTGTAATGAGGAAACTACTACTGGAATATCCATGTGGAAATATCATGGCAGATCATAAGATGCAGCACCACCTTTATTAGCCTGGTGATCATACTGTAGGGGAAGCCTGCCATTGTGCTAGGAGGTGCTCAACTCATCTTGTAAGAAAGCCTATCCAGAAAGAAACTTGTATCAGTCAACAATAGCCAGCATCAACTTGTCATTCCTCCTTGGAAGAAAATCCTCTAGCCTCCATCGAGGCACCAGATGACTCCAATCCTAGCCTACACAAGACAGCAAGAGTACAATATCCCAATGAGAAGCCTCTAGCCAAACCAAGGTTTCCATGTCACTTGCTAATTCCTTATCCACAGAAATTATCAGATAGTTAACAATGATTCTTCTCTGCAGTCATCAGATATTTGATAAACACACGTCTTTACACATTTCCTGATCCGGTGTCTTCCCGTTAACTTCATTATCAGTCCTTCCATCACCTCAGAATAGCTATTATCAAGGTAAGAATGGTATGGATTATGAAGAGCACTTTAAGGATTTTGGCTCTTGACTATTAGCAACACCAGGAAGCCATTGAAGAATTTTGAGCAGAACACTCTTTCTATTTACGACTTAAAACTATTATTCTGGGGGCTGGGGATATGGCCTAGTGGCAAGAGTGCTTGCCTGGTACACAGGAGGCCCTGGGTTCAATTCCCCAGCACCACATATACAGAAAATGGCCAGAAGTGGCACTGTGGCTCAAGTGGCAGAGTGCTAGCCTTGAGCAAAAAGAAGCCAGGGACAGTGCTCAGGCCCTGAGTCCAAGCCCCAGGACTGGCCAAAAAAAAAAAAACCCTATTATTCTAGATTCAGCAATGAGAAGTCTATTGCCATCATCTACCACAGTCATTATAGAACAGAGGAAAAATAGATTGTTATGCCTTTAGTCTCACCAAACAAATGTAATTTCAGTGAATTTTAATATCAGCTGTGATATCATGGTGACTGTTGTTTCTAATCCTTACTAGTATAACTCAGAATATTAATATGCTGTAGAAGTCAATGTTGGTCTCTAAAACCATACTAACAGCTTAAAATAGCAAGTAAGGAGTCTAGTTGCAAGGATAAAAACCAAATCTTAAAAATATATTGACGTATGCCAATACTACAGAGGAAGTGGCATTTTTACATATCCATGCATGATGGCCCTGTGTTTCCATTAATTACAAACTGAGTCTTTATGTAGATGTTAAAGGCTCCCAGCATAAAGGATAGAAGTGACATAAAGAATGAGTTTGAGTCTAACACCAAAGCCTTGGTATTTTCTGGTATATTTATTTGCCAGCAGTTTTAGGTTATTAAATAATAAGATATTAGGTGGTAACTTATCATAATGAAAAGTAGAAGCAGTAGTTAATTTTTCATAATATTTTCATGATGACCAATTTCTTAAATTCTGATCAACTGTTAATGTTCCAAGAGAATTGTGTGTAATCGTGAGTAAAGTTAGCAAACAGCTGTCATCTGCCCTTCAAAACTGCTAAGCCTTCCAACCTCTCCAAACAGAAAAACCAATCCAGATAGAAATATATGCCAAAGAATACAAATGCAACCCAAAGTGCACTTATTTATGCAACAAAAACAAATGTAGGAAATACGTGAGAAACTGTGCAAAATCTACTTAAAATCATTTTCAAAAGCTGGGTAAAGATAATGAAATACAAATAATACAGCCAAAAGTCTGAAGCAGAAATAATTACAAGTAAATATGGGCAGTTATTTCTTTAGTGCCATTAGTTTGTGCTTAATATCTTGTGTTGCTTTTTGGCCAAGGTATACAAATCTGGTCCATTGTTATCTTCTGTAGGATCTCAGTGTTTCAAATTCACAACCTAGATTTATATAGAGGATGTAGTGATGTATCTGAACATTTACAGATTCTTGGAATGAGGAAGACTCTGATAAGGGGTAAAAGCATGGCTCTCAGTGTAACAGTAAACGATGGCACAGTAAAGTGACAGGTAGGGAAAATCAAAAACTTCTACTGGAGTATCTATATTTGAACAGATAGAAAAATTTCCCAGAAAATATAGGAACGACCAAGAATCTTAAACTACTCTTGGTATCCTGTACATTTTGGTGACTTTGACCACACAGCTGACCTAGTTCATTTTCTTTACTCAAGTCAGCCAGGGAGATTTCTGCTCCTTATCTCTCAGAAACTTACCTGGAAAACCTTTCTATAACACAAAACTAAACTGCTTATGTTTATAGCATGCTAATGAAGGTAAGTGACTAAGGCTGAATCAAATATTTGGGAGATTATACGATACACTTTAATGCATGCATTTATCACTAATAAAATCTTCATAAAGCATTGTATATCTAAGAATTTGTAAATAAAATAACTTCCCGTTATATTATCTGTGAAGTGCAATGTTGAATTACCTGTATATCCTGTTACCATTTATATCATTTTTTAAATTTTTTAATTATTATCTTTAAGTAGCTGTTCATGAGAGGTTTTATTTAACAAAGCAGTATATGAATACAATACATCTTGATCTGTGTCACTCCCTTTAACAATCTCATCCTCCTTTGACCCACCCCTTCCATTTCTTGCATTTGTGGTATTCACCATGAATCCTTACTTCATTCGATCTCCCTCTCCATTGTCTAGCCTTCTCATTTTTGCCCCACCTTGCAAGTACCCATTTCTTGGTGCTTATTTTGTTGGGCTTTGACTTAGTCTTTTTAAAAAAGATATACTATTACCATAACTAGTCTATTCATGTACTAGCTATTCCCTACGAGGGACACCATAGGTTTATGTTTCTTTGGGTCTGGGCCACTTCACTTAGTATGATATTTTTCCAAGTGCTTCCATTTCCTTATGAATGGGGCAGTGTCATTCCTTCTGATGGAGGCATAGAATTCCATTGTGTAGATGTACCATATTTTCCTGATCCACTCATCTACTAAGGGGCATCTAAGTTGGTTCCATGTTTTAGCGATGACAAGGTGTGCTGTGATGAACATAGTTGTGCTGGTGGCTTTAGGTATAAGACCAAAATACCCCAATAGCTACACCCATATGACCACATAAGACGATGCCAAGTGAAATGATCTCTATGTTACGGAAACAAGAGTTATACCACTGTTGTAATTGTTCTGAACATTCCATGTAAACTCATACTACGTTGTTTTTTTCTCTTTTTCCTTGTCTGTTTGTTTGTTTGAGTGGTTTGTTTAGTTTTGTTTCTCTTGTACTCCCTTCCTGTGGCTGTACCCTTGCTACCACTGTATTACATCCAAGTACCCTGGATAATGTTTATACAGGTAATAGAACTGGGGAAGTGAGAGTGAATACCAAAATCGAGAGACAAAGAACAAAAAGACAAACCATTCAAAAAGCAAAACTTAGAAACCATTTGGTGTAAACAAACTGCACAACTCTTGGGGAGAGAGGAGAGGAGGGAGGGAGAGGGGGAAATGAGGGAGGAGGTAACAAGTAGAACAAGAAATGTACTCACTGCCTTTCACATGAATCTGTAACCCCTCTGTATCACACTTTGACAATAAAGAAAAAAAAAATGTACTATTTAAGCTCTCCATAGCATCTATCACTCTCTAATCTTCTAAATTTATCTAAAATGCTAAATCCACTGGATAGAAAGGCACTAAATTTGTGGTACTGCTTCTGTCCATGGCTGCTAACAATCGCAGTGACAAACTCCATGTTTTTGCTTTCATACTGAGGTAGCACACATAAAATGAGGTGAGTTGTTGGCTTGCTTGTAGTGTTGAGAGCTGAGCTGTACTGAGGCCACGTGTCACACATCATTCCCAAGGTCTCCGAAACACATGCTAAACACTATTCCACACTAGGATGCAATGAATAGGTAAAATGCACAAAATACTTCACATTTAGTATACAACATGAAAGGAAAAATATGTTAGGAGTAACTTTGTGTTTATTATGTTTTGAAGCGATACTTTATACAGATTGGGACAAGGAAAGTATAAAATGACATTATTTCTACTTATTTTCTTATTTTGTTGAACTCCCAGAAATGGTAAAAGTAAGCATGTGAAGCACTTTCCTTACCCTTATTATACTTCTATCAAACAGCAGTGCTCTAGAGGGTTTTCCAATCAGGTCAGGCCTGACAGCTTTACAGAGTTTTTCAAGTTGAAAAGACAAAAAATCATATGCTAGCTATTGACAGATGACTTTTTTTCTTTAACTTTCAAGCTGGAATTCATTTGAGTATGCTATGAAAAGAAATCTATTTAATTTGCTCAGCCTCTGTCATTGGGCATCAAAAGTGGGATGCTATGCATACAAATGGGCTAACCCTTGAATCTATTGTTTTGGGAATGCGGTGAGTTGGTAATGATTTGTTTACTCCAGCATCTACAAGTGGTTTTGAAGAGTCATATGTCTTTATTAATGTGAGTCCCTCTTCACACTGCTGCTCCTTAAAACAGACATTAAGGCCAATTCTTCCCTATTAAAAAAAAAAAAGACAAGAGCCTCTGAAGTATATCTCTCTTCTCTCTCTCTCTTTCTCTTTCTCTCTCTCTCCACTCACCAGTGACCCAACCCTTCACAATAGAAATATGAGAATTCCATTGTTTCCAAACACTGAGATTTCCCTTAGCCCAGATGACCTTGAGCTTGTTAACTATTCTGTATCCTTCAGAAGGACAATTCCTCTCTCAGGATCAGGTAGCCACAAAGCATCCATCTCCACCTTCATGAAGATGCTGGGAAAATATCTAAGGATGGTTTCCTGCTTGCTTTCTAATTCCAACTCCCTAGAAGCAATGCACATCATAAGAAGAACTCCAGAAAAGTATGTTTTCTTTCTTTTCTTTATAATTTACTCCTTTGTTTTCCTAAGAATGATTTAACATAAATTTGGAAGACTTTTTCTTTTCTTTCTGCTTAGATTTTTTAAGCTATTCTTTGTAGCTTAAATGCTGAGGCTATGGCATGTAATTCTGCACAAAAAAAAAATTGCTTAGTTTATCTCCTTGCTTCAACATTTTCCCCCTTGAGTTGTTCTATCAGCAGTTCTTGACAGAAAAAGAAACAAAACACTACATTGTAAACAAGCAAAAGGCAAGACTGCCAGAATGGGTTCACAAAACCTTCAAAGAAAAAGCACTGAAATTTAGAGAAAAACCTGGTGCCCATGCTCATGAGTGCTCTGTCTCTGTAGTGCTTGACCATAAAGCACTGTGGTCATTTTATCAGATGAAATTGACATGTTTACTAAATTTTTTATTTCAAAAAGATATGATAACCAAACACATTCTATGATGCCAGTACAACCCTTATCCCCAAACCAGGCAGAGACTCTTCAAGGAAAGAGAACTATAGACCAATTTACATGATGAACATCGATGCAAAAATTCTCAACAAAATTCTGGCCAATGAACTTCAACAGGTCATAAAAAAAAATCTTGCACTGTGGTCAAACTGGACTCATTCCCAGTATGCAGAACTGGTTCGATATATGCAAGTCAATCAACATAATCCACCACATCAACTGGAGCAAGGTCAAGAATCACATGATCATTTTTCTAGACGCAGAAAAAGCATTTGCTAAAATCCAGAACCATTTATGATAATAGCTTTGGAGAAACTAGGATTCAAGGGAACATTCCTGAATATAATTAAGGCTGTCTACAACAAACCCACAGAGAACATTACTCTTAATGGGGAAAAGCTAAAGCCATTTCCTCTGAAATCAGGAGCAAGACAAGGTTGTCTGCTCTCTCTTCTCCTCTTCAACATAGTACTAGTATTCCTAGCCAGAGCAATAAGGCAAGAGGAAGAAGTAAAGGGGATCCAAATAGGAAAAGATGAAGTCAAACTCTCTCTCTTTGCAGATGACATGCTCCTGTATTTAAAGAACCCCTCAGACTCTACTCCAGAGCTACTTGAGCTGATCCAAAACTTTGGCAAAGTACAGGATAAAAAAATAAACCCTCAAAAGTCAATGGCTTTTCTATATGCCAATGACCAGAAGACCGAGGCTGAAATAAGGAAAGCAACACCTTTTGCAATAGCCTCAAACAACATAAAATACCTAGGAATAATCTTAACCAAAAAGTGAAAGACCTCTATGATGAGAACTTTAAAAACATGAAAAACGAAACTAAGGCAGAATTAAGGAAATGGAAAACTTCCCATGCCCCTGGATGAGGAGGATTGATATTTTCAAAATGGCAATATTTCCAAAGGCTATCTACAAATTCAATGCAATACCCATTAATATCCCAACACCATTTTTAATTAAATAGAGGAAGCAATCCAGAAATTCATATGGAACAATAAAAGACCCCGAAGAGCAAAAACAATCCTAAGTAGAAAGAACAGTGCTATAGTAATAAAATCAGCTTGGTATTGGCACGAGAACAGGCCTGAGGACCAATGAAACAGAATTGAAGACCCAAAAATGAACCCACAGAACTATGCCTTCTTAATCTTTGATAAAGGACATAAAAAAAATAGGATGGAAGAAAGATAACCTCTTTAACAAATAGTGCGGGCAAAACTGTTTCAACACTTGCGACAAACTAAAACTAGATCCTTTTATATCACCCTGCAACAAAATCAATTCCAAATGGATCAAAGACCTCGAAATTAAAACAGATACCCTGAAAACACTACAAGAAGGAGTACGAGAAACACTTGTGCTCCTTGGCACAGGATGAAACTTCCTTAACAAAGGCCCAGAAATGCAACAAATCAAAGAAAGGTTGGACAAATAGGACTACATCAATCTACAGAGTTTCTGCAGGGCAAAGGACATAGCTTGCAAGATAAACAGAAAGCCCACAGATTGGGAAAAGATCTTTACTGGACATACAATGGACAGAGGACTCATATATAAAATATATGCAAAACTAAAAAAATTAAATTCCTCCAAAACAAAACCTTAAAGTGAAATGAACTCCATGTTATGGAATTGAGTATGATATCACTGTTGTAATTACTTTCAACATGCCATGTGAAAGCATAGCTTTTTTGGATTAATGATCCTCTTGTATCCCCTGCCTGTGATTGTCTTCCTGCTATCACTGTATCTCATCTGAGTACCCTAGATACTGTATATACTGGTATTAGAACTAGGGAAGTGAAAGGGAATATCAAAACCGAGAGAAAAATTAAAAAGATAAATGATTCCAAAGCAATACTTACAAAACTATTTGGTGTAAACCAACTGAACAACTCATGGGAGGAAAGGGGAAGGGGGAGGGGGGAGGGGGGAGGGGAGAAATGAGGGAGGAGGTAACAAATTGTACAAGAAATGTTCCCACTGCCTTTCGTATGAAATGATAACACCTCTGCACATCACTTTGACAATAAATAAGTACTTACTCAGAAAAACATTCAAAGATATTAGAGACAAAATAAAAATACTTCTTTTCTTCACTATTTCCATCTTCATTTAATGAGAAATGAGCCACTTGTTTTTTGTTAAATGAACATGATAGGAAAACCATAGTCTTTTGATTTTTCAGTATGATGTGTTGTATGAAGAAAAATAAATCTCAGAAAGTATAGAAAGCAAAAGGACTTGGTGAACTCTCAATAGATTTATTTTAACAACACCAGACTGCAACTAGCGTGAGTCAAGCTCTTTGAAGAAATGGAAAATGAAAGGGATTTTTGGTCTTAGAGGTAAGTGAAAACTTAAAAATATATCCTTAACATATAAATACAAACAACATTTTAAATGGTATATTTGATAGCATGAGAATACTTTAAATAACAAATGGATAGATAATATAAGTAATATTTAAAATAGCAGGTACATTCTTTTGCTTGTATTTGATGCCAAGTTTGCCAAGTTCTCTTGGATATAGTTTGTATTTACAGGCCAAATAACCATATACAGTTACATAATTACAAACACAATAGCAATACTTAATATTGCAATCAGTGTTTAGAAACTGCATAGACTGTTACATGCTTTATATACAATATCTTGGAAACTCATAGGAAATACGGCTCCAGGTTTGCATAAGAATCCTTGAACAGAAAGGATATGTTACTGGTCCAAGGCCACCCAAAAAGTCACAAAACTAAAATTTACACTTAGGAAGGGAAGCTCCATAGCCCAGGGTCTTGATGTACTCTTGCCTAGAGAGCTATTCTTTCACTCTATACACTTATAACTTAGATCATCTTAAAATCAGAAAGAATTAAGGAAATAATCTCTAGACTTGTACCATCATGGAAGACACATCCCTCCAATCTATCTGCTACAACCTGTGATTAGACCATGCCTATGGAATTTATAGGACTAAAACTAATTCTAGAATATCTGCTCAAAATCCAAGAAAGATTTATTCTTAAAGGAATGCAAGCTAACATTGGGTGAGCTAGCTCACATCTGTTATCCCAGTGTCTTTGCAGAAGCCAGGCTTGGTGGTACAAACTTGTGATCAAAGCTATGTACATTAGATCAGGATCAAAAACAGAGACTGGACAAGAGAGACCATGATAGTGATGGTAGGTGGGATGTAGTTGAAAAGTAACTTAAGGAACAAATAGGGTGGGGGAAGGAAGGGTTGTGAGGGGAGGTTAATAAAAGTGTTAGAGCACTTGCCTAATATGTAAAAGACCCCTTCAAACCCCAGTATAGGATTTTTTTTAAGTAAATTGAACTTTAAAACTCAAGAAATGGCTAAGTGAAAAGGTTAGAAAATTTTGTTTTTCATTTTATTTCTCCTGAAGTACAGTTTTGTTGCACATAATTGCATTAATCATAATTACTGATTTCCCATTAGTCCATTTACAGATTTCCACATGTGCATGAAGAAGTACAAAATTCTCCTGCCTAAATTTCCTGCTCTCTGGTGTATTTACACTACATAATCCATTAGAGTATGAATTTGAGTTTTCATGAATGAGTGTTTATCTGGAAAAAATCATTTTTTCTAATTTTTATTATCAAGGTGATGGACAGAGGGGTTACAATTACCTCTGTAAGGTAACAAGAACATTTCTTGTCAGACTGGTTACCTCCTCCCTCATTTTTATTTATATGAGCAAAAATCAACTTATCCCATATCATGTTTAACCATTTTAACCATCTTAATTTATTCACTTTTTACTATTCAACATGGCATTTGTTTAGACATGTTTGTGTAGCTGTCCAAGTATAAGTGTACAGAAATTTATCATGGAGATACTTAGGAAGAAGATTTGCTAGGGTAGAGGAACATGAATGATAAACTATCAATAGTTGTACAAATTCACTTTCCAACCAGCAACAAAGGAAATGTTCACATTTTCTTCAAAGTTTATTGCTTCCTATTTACATCAAAATTTGATTATTTCCTATTTTGGGGTAACATTTTAATATTGATAGACCTGTTCATCTTTGAGAATAGAATCTCATCTCCGTGCTGTCTGTTTTATATTTCCATGTTGTCCAGGTTTGAATTTCTAACTTAAGGAAGTAAATATGTTTCCTATTCTATGACTTGTCTTTTTTCCTTTATGCTCTGCTGTTCTTTTGATTACTCTTTCCTCTTATTAATTTTAAAACTTCTAATCGTCTCAGTAACAGTCATTATGAACTCTATGTCATAAAGGTATTCTCAAAATTGGAAGACTTTAACTTCATTTAGAAAAACTTTTCATGACATCACTGACTAATTTTAAAAGGCAAGGCTCTGTGGCTCACATCTGTAATCCTATCTACTCAAGAGGCAGAGATTGGAAGAAACTGGGTTCACGCTAGGGAATCCTGGGATCAGCCTAGAGAAAACATTTGCAGGACCCTCATCTCAACCAATACACGTGTTTCACCCTATGATTGCAGCTACACAAGAAGCGTAAAGAGGAGGATTTGGGTCCAGTCCACCTGGAGCAAAAAAAGCCTGACCTGATTCAAAATATGACAACATGAAGATCGTGGTAGTGGGGGGGCATGTTTGGGATGGAAGATCACGTTCCCAGCAAGTGTAAGATTCTTCGTTCAAATCCCAGTTCTGCAAAAATAATGCCAAATATTTCATTCTCTCAGCTATCTTTCTGTTTACACCTTAAGAATTCTTTCTAGTCTAAAGTCAGAAAGATATGCGTTTATGTTTTCCTTTAAAACTCCAGCCTCATTTTTGACATTTAAACATTTTTGACATTTTGGCCATCTGGAATTGGAAGAGAAGTGACACGGGTGTGGGTTATATGTGCATGCCTCCTATTTGTGCCATCTGTTCCTATTCATACTCACCTTTCCCTTCCACAGTTTCTGAGGAACTTGCTAGATCAAGTGCCTTGGTGAACTATGGCAGAACTCTGTTCTTGATTAGCCATTCTCCCTGCATGGTCCCACTGCATGCCCCTTTGGTCAATGAAATCCCTGCATTAGACCCACTGACACATCAGAAATTTACCTTTTCCAAGGGCATCTCATTTGTGCCCCTCCATTCTAGTTTTCCATCAACTCTATACACAGAATTTTCTTATCACTATAACCAGAATGTCTAGAGCTTATTCTCCTAAGGCAAATCACGAACAGAGAGATGTTTGCACTCTAGCTGAGACTGATGTAGAGTATGTCCTACTCTTAGGCTTCTCAGAGTCACTTGTACATCCCACTATATGCAGAGGAAAAGTATCCCTCATGTGAACCATGCTTCCTCCAGAAACTAAAGACAGCAGCTCTTACTGGCCATCATGCTTGAATTTTACTGGTAATAAAGATAGATTTTTTAAATGCATAATTTCCCAAGTCATTAGGCACTCAAAAACTTTGTATTACAGTAGCAGATCTCTTCAGCTCCATAAACTTTAATCTCCTGCCATCTTATTTTTGTTATTGTTTGGCAGTACTAGGATTTGAACTCCAGATCTTATGCTTACTTAAGGCCTATCTTCTGCCCTTTCCACTTTCATGAAACTTTCCAACAAGGTCTAATGATTTTCCTGGGCTGGGCTGGACCACGATTCTTTTTTTTTTTATGCTTCCAGGATAGCTGAGATGCTACTGTGTTCAGCATTTATTGGTTGAGATGAGATCTCATGAAAATTTTGTTTGCCCAGGCTAGCCTGAAACAGCTATTGTCCCAATATTTTCCTTCTGAGTAGCTAGAATTACAGGTATAAGTTCTCATGCCCAGTCTGTGCACTTGTGCATATCTTTTTTTGTCTCTCTGTCTCTCTGACTCTCTCTCTCTCTGATTGTCTTTCTGTGTCTGTGTCTGTCTGTCTCTGTCTCTGTCTCTGTCTCTCTCTGTCTCTCTCTCTCTCTCTCTCATACTGAGATTTGAACTCAAGGCCTCACTCTTACTTGACTGGCTGGCTTCGCAGGCACTATATAACTTGAGTCATACCTCCACTTTGACATTTTGCTTACTATTTGGGCAAGGGAGTCATAGAATTTTCTGCCCAGAAAGGCTTTGAATGTTGATCCTCTGAAGCTCAGCCTCCTGAGTAGCTGTGACTAAAGGTGTGTGCCACTGACACACAGCTTAAACACATCTTCCTAAGGCCAGTGGCAACCAAGGCACTACTTTAACAATCCAATGAGCATGGTATCAGTGATTTCGTTGACTTAATAATTTAATGATAGTCAACCAGATGGCTAAACAATATGAATCTTTCAGACCACATGTGACAGAAAACAGGATGGTTAACACTGCAGTGGGAAAATAATGTATACCCGTAACATTAGCCATTTCACATGAGGATGTTCCATACTTCTTATCCAATACTTTAATGATCCACTCAGTAACCTCCATCCCTTCTCCCACCAACAGATGTTGGCTGGATTCTACAGCTGATTTCTCCATTCATCAGACTAATATATCCCGAGTAAATTAAGCTATTAACAGTAATTATTTATATGCCAAATGTCCAGAAAAGGAACAAAGTAGTCAAATCCCTTAGTGGTACAGAGTTTTCCTTGGGTAGTAGCTTATGCTTTACCTTTAAACAAGGGTGGATGTTTGTCCTCACAGGAAAAAATAGGCCATTTCCACAGTCTCCAAGCAACTAGTAGAAGGAACAAACTCAAAACTGTCAGAAGAAATCTAAAGATTAAATCTGCTTTGGAGCTTTGCACTCTTATTTTTATATCTTAACCTTAGCTTCCTCTGCCTTCTGGGTCAAAGAGGCTTATGAATTATCTATGTGTTATCAAAACCAAGGCACATCGATTTTATAATTATCTTCGAATTGCCAGTTAATTAGTCTATGTCAGTACTTAGTTTATCCCTGAGCAACAGCTAAGGTTAGCAAGTCAAGCATTTTCACATTCTTTTTACTTACAATTTCTCCAGAATTTCTCAAATTCATGACACATCGTAGCAGTGAGTATGCTCATCTTCACCAGACATCTTCACAGTTCTCCAGTGATAAGCTCTTGTCTTGCACCAAGTGCTGTTTGAGTCTACAAGCTACCAGCAGTTAGGTTTCTCACCATCTTAGTATTTCCATTCTCAGACTGTATATCTGATACCAACTCTTGCAAGTTGGTTATCCTAGGGAGCAGGTTTTGAGACGGCAGTCCATCTATATAGATGAGTAAGAGTGTTTGGGGGATTATTGTCTGTGAAGGGAGAGCAATGAAACAAGTTGCTATGCAGCAGCAGAAAGGCCCTTTTTACCTATGCAGAACTCTGTAGCAATAAGCTTCCAAAATGAGCATTGCAAAAATATTCTCAGCTATTAAGAAAATCTTGATTAGATTCTGGCCAATATTCTCTGGTATAATAATTTTAGCAGCAGAAATAATATATATATGTATACATATATTTATGTATTAATATATGTATACATATGTGTATATGTACATATGCCTTTATAATATATCTGTGTATATGTAATTTGGTTGCTTTCTTAGCATAAACATATATAAAAATGCAGTCTATTAAAATCTTTGTATTTATTTACTTGACAAGCCTAGATGGACATCCTATTGTCTTTTAGACTCAGCAGCCCCATTTATTGTCTATAATTAATCCATTGTGAGTTTGTATTTTTACTTCTATTCCCATTATTAATTTTGTACTTCAATGGACTAGATGCTGTTTTTTAAGACTAACCAGGCTTGGTTTATTGGGCTTGTTAAGTCAGGTTTGATAGCTCTATTAAGTTCTTACCTTATTGTTTAGAAAGGAAATTCAGCTCATAGGGCCTCTAAATTTATCCTATTAAGAATAATAAATTATTGAAGATATTTAACTGATAAGTAAGTTGTTTTCACAAGCTTTTTGAAGAAGTAGATTGTGTAGAGGTAACAGGGCTTCCTGTCAAGAATCAGATAGTAAGTAGTTGAAGTTTTGTGGGCCACACAGTAGGTGTCTCAACTGTACAACTCTACCATTACAGCACAGAAACAATGATAGCCAATATGAAAATGAATGCACCCAGTAACTATGAGGCAAATTTGGCAAGTAGGTTGTAGTTTGCCCAGTCTTTGTTCCAGATAGCCTCTTAACTAGGTGCTTTATTTTAGCTCTATTCACTTATTCATATATCCTATGAATTTAAAATCAGGCAAGGGATTTTGGGATCAAATGCAGGGCAGTATAGTTCTGCCTGTCTCCTGTGGCACAAGCACAGCTGTTCTCATCTTGAGTTTTTCTAATAGAGATTCTATTAATGCAGACATTAAATCTATAAAATCCCTGAACATAAGTACTAATTTAGCAGGATGGCAGAATCTGTAGTGTTTTAGCTACAGATAATGAAAGCTATTATATAACTAGAAAAATATCTAAGAAAATGCACTTAGGACAACCATGCATCTGCTTTGTAAGCATATGAGGTTGTGTAATACAGAAAGCCTCGTAGTAGTCAAATAGGTACCTGCACTACATACAGCAGGGAACAAATGGCAAGTTAAATGGGTAAATACTCACCAGCTACTTGTGGGAGTGTGCACAGAGTACAACATCTCTCTGTGTGAGATGCTCAAGCTCAGCTTGCTGGTCAGCACTTGACATTGAAAGCCCCCACGCCCCCAGTTTTCTGGAAAAGCTAATTCAATTTACCTTTGAGTAGGGTGTGCTTTAATCCAAGCCATTTTTCAATTAGCTTGTTTTTTTTCATTCTGGGATAATAATCTTTATTATTAGAGAGATTTACCAAATGCTTGGTCCCTTCCTTAAGAAAACCTTTGAAACTGAGCATCCTAAGAAAAAAGATTCACCTGTTAGCCTTGCAACACTATATGTAATCAATTTGGGGTTATGTTCATACTTTGTTCACAAAAGCATTCTTTCTAAAATTGAAAATGATTTTCGAGTGTGTGCCTGCACACATGCTTGCTCTGGTGCTTGAACTCAGGGCCTAAGAGTCCCTGAGCATTTTTGCTCAATGCTAGCATTCTACCACTTCAGCCTCAGCTCCACTTCCAACATTTTTTGGTGCTGAGTTGGAGATAAAAGTATCACAGACTTTCCTGCCTGAACTATCTGTGAGCTGTGATTTTCAGATCTCAACTTCCTGAATGACGAAGAATACAGGTATGAGACACCAGGGGCAAATGGAAGTCATTTTTATCTTAAATATCTCAAGTTATTCTTCCAATAAGAAACTATGTGATTTTAGAAAAGAAACATTTAATTTTGTTTCGCTCAGAATTTTCATATAGAAAACATTATAGATGCAGAAATATATAGGTAGATGAAGATACATATATAATACACACACTCACGTATACATATACCTATATTTGTGGGAGATTTATATGTATTATAGGTATACTCACACACAATATATACATAGCATATATGTGCCTATGTATGTATATAGTGTATATTGATATAATAAGGAAAATATCTGCTATTAAATCATAAGGTAGTAAATTTAGGATGAGAGTAAACTGGAAGGTGATTACAAAGGTGCTATATATTAAAGTTCAGCATTTTAAGAGTATCAACCAGTAAGTTGAACATGATAATCTGACAAATGTATGTAGATATTCTGTGTGCAATTTAAATGATAAAACTTTTCCTACACTCAGGAAATCTAGTTTTAATATGTGGTGTACACCTGAGTTCTACTCTTTGCCTAACTAATATGACTTGAGGCCTATGTAATTGCAACTAATACCTTTGGACATGAAGCAGCCAAAGGCAATTGGAATACTACAAATAAACAGTTTATATCTAAAATTTACATATTTTTCTTTTTTATTATCATTAAGTAATCGACCAAAGAAGTGCCACTTAACAAAACAGTTTATGCATACAGTGCATCTTGATCATTGTCAACCCTTCAAGATTCTCTCCCCACCCCCACTTCAACTCATACCTTCTCTTACTTTTCTTAATTTTGTGGTGTATATGATAAGTTCGTGGGAGCATTATTGAATCCTCCAGCATTACATTCTTATTAAATCATTTATATTGCTAACACATTTTTAGTATGTGCAATTAGAGCTGAACATGAGCTATCTTATTCAAGGAAATAACATTTATTAAAGCTTCTAAAAAACAGAACAATATAGAAATGTTGCTATTAGTTGATAACATCAATGATTTACTGCATTATTTTCCACTTTTTCTTAGTGTTTATTTGAGTTGATTAAACCAAACATTCTTCAAGTAGTATAAACACAATTTATTTAATTGTTAGAACTAACATTAATAAGTGACAAAACTTGTTAATGCTGCTAACTTTTAAGTATGTCTACTTCTCAGTGTGGAACCTCTGTGTATCTGAGGTCCCAGTGTTTGATTTTTAGACTTATCATTTGCCTGAACCAGTCAATTTAAAGAAGTTGTCCCTAAATTTTACTAAATTTTTACTTTGGTTTTTCCTCCTTCTTTTAAAAAATTTATCTTTAAGAAATTGTACATTTCTTATGTGAGTGTCTCCGTTGCAAGGTAACTTTCTATGTATTGCCCAAAGTAAATATTGAATAAATTTGTATAAGTAAAACTAATGAAGTTATACAGTAATCTTATTTAATTTAATAAATATGGTAATAGCTACTCTTTGATTATGATCCATGTTGTTTTGCCTTCACAATAAAAATTATTTTAAATAGAAAAAAAAGATATTGCACAAAGGAGTTGCCACTTAAAAAACAGTTTATAAATACAATGCATCTTGATCAATGTAATTTCTTTCAACATGGTCATGCAACCCTCTCCTATATTTTTATTTTCTAAGAAGAAACACTGCAAAGCAACTACCAACTCTTTGTCAACATTATTTTATAAAGTCAAGGCAATTTAAATACCTTTCCCTTCTCCTTTTCAAAATGGGAATATAATGTCAAATCAAAGAAGAAAAAAGCTAGAAGCTATCAAGAAAGACAAGAAGGAAAAATCACCAGTACAACTCAAGGAGAATAGTTAACACTACATGACATTTGTAGCACAGGAAGATGCATAATTTAGGCCAAAGACAGTGTATATGAGAAAAGACAAAAGTGCCCTACCATTATGGTAGTGAAGGGATTCTTCCTGAGATAGGAAGCACACTGGTTTGAAGCATGGATTGATTTCAGTAGTTTATAACCCACTTCCTAACTGTGACTGGCAAGACAATTTAGATTCTACATAGATATGATCCCAGAAATCCAAAGTAGATAGAGTAGTTTGATTACATCGGACTTTAAGCAAAGTTGAGGAATGGTCTTTACCTTGTTTCCTTTAGAACAAGAGCTATAAAAATCATCAAAATAAGATTACATGAAATATAATCACTTCTCCAGCAATATACCAATGTTTCTTCTCTTTTGATGCATTTAATTTTTAACTGACAATATTACAGACTACTAGAAGTAGTAAGACATTTTATCATTACTTGGAATTACTAACTGGTAGACAGAATACTGAAATGACAATAAACACTGATTTCCAAAACTACGTTTACATTACTGCTTAAAAGTTTCATTTGCTTAATATTACTTTTCTTATCACTAACAGCGTTACTTATATTATAACACCATTTTCAGTGTATTATTTCCTATCTTTCTTTATTAGTTATAAATTAGCTAATATAAATGAGCATATTTTATGATTTTCTAAGATAATTCAGAAATAAAATCCACCTGCTTTACATATTTTGGGACCACTAATACCTTTGTTGACCCAGTTTCATTTACAGCTCTTTCTTAAGGTAAAAATTTGAGAGAATTTATTGATGTAGAAGGCCTCTGATTTTATCTCATTTATTACTTCTCACCAACTTATGTGTAAATTTACCTTACTGGTAAGTCTAGACAAGTCTAAATTCTTGTTCAGTGGTACTTATTACCATAATAGCATCGACACCATATAGAAGTATGATACCTTGTAGAGAGAAATACAAACAAGATCTCTTCAAACTAAATTATGACATCTTGCTGGAGAGTTAATACACACCTGAGGAAGGACAGAACATATACTTGAGACATTCCCAGTAGAAAGCTCACTGCATCTGGGGGGCTTTCTAGATTAACATGGAGAAAAGGACATTTGCAAAAATCAACATCTGTCTACTTTCTCGGGTGGTTAAGACCACAGTTGGAAGAACAGCTGCAATTGGAGTCACACCTGGCTGAGTTTACAATAATCTATTGTCATTCCCTAAGATCCATCTGTTATCTGACCAGGCATAAAGGGTGTTTGAGAGGAATCAAATCATAACCTCTACACCTTTCAAGTTCTTCAAGTCTCTAATTTCTTTGGCAGTATATTATAACATTTGAATTACTATTTTCACTGACAAAGATGGTTCTATTCTAGTCCACTTGGCCATTCCCATCACAGATAGCTTTAGGGTTAAGAGAACGTGAGTGATGATTCTGAAAACTACTAGGATGTGTGTATTTCAATTCTGAACAGGAGAAACAACAGAATGGGTTTAGGGCACCACTGGACCCACAGAGTGATCATGGACTTGAAATAAGACTGCCCTGATTTCCTGACCTACAGAAGCATTGTGGACTACAGTGACATTTTGGATCTCTTGGAATTAATGTCAGTTCAGAGTAAGTATCCAGCAATCCCCACAAGGTCTCATTATTTCTGTTTCTCCAATGCACACTTACCCTGGTAAAAGGTTGTAGGTCCCTTTGAGGAACATTAACACTATAAATTTTGTCAGAATACCAGATCCTTCATCAAAAGGGTCCAACCTTCCTTTCATTTAATGGGTCTGGGACTTGTAACTGGCCCACATCTGGGAACTGACTGAAGGCCATGACTCTCAGTTCAGACTTCTGTTCACCTTCCCTAGAACCTTACTACTTATACATATCAAGTAATAACTTAGTAAAGTTACTATCAATTTCATTTCTAGGGGCACTGTTATCAGCTGGCCAATACCATAAGTCTGCCTTAAGTAAGACTTGTCCAATTGCTGCTTTCACTTAGCTGTCCATTAGAAAGTTATACCTACATTACTCCTGCTGTTGAGTACTGTTTTGACACTTAATATCATGAGATAAAATTACCCTTATTGCAATTAAGTTTTCCAATTTGATGATTGTAGCTGCCAGGGTACATTCTGACCTACCAAGAAGAGAAAGCAGTCGATGTCTTTAAGGACATTGAGTTACCTGACAAATTTATTTTCATAGTAATGGTGAAATATAAGTATTCTCAACCTTTTCAGAGAAGAAAGTCATAAATGAAAATTTCATGCTAACATTCCAGTCTCTCCAATCCTGTGAAATCTCTCCTAAATATTAAACTAAGTCAATTATTACATTGCTAATGTGCTCACTGTAAGCCACTTTTAAGTCGATGTTTCAGTCAACTACTCAAATTCTTAGAGACCTATGTAACTTCCAATCTTCAACATTAATACAGAATGCCTGTTTAGTGAACTCAACAGGTTAGGATTGACCCAACCTTGTGCCATTTCTCCAATTTTCTTATACCTCTAGTATCCACACTTTCATGACTTAATGTTACAGACCAAGTGTTTGGAGTCCCTTCAAATTAGTATCTTGAAGTTCTAGTCATCAGTGTAATAATATTTGGAGATGGGACCATTGGGAGGTAATTATATAGTCATTAGGTAAGATTTTACAACAAGTAATTTGTGGCCTTATTAGAAGATGTGTGGAGTGAATGTATACATACATGTATCTATGGAGGAATGGCCATGTGGTAGGCCATAGCAAGAAAATACCTATCTACGAACTAGGAAGATGGCCCTCACTGAAATGTAAACATGTTGTAGCTTGATCTCACACCTGTGAGAAAATTAACTTTCTCTCTGCTAATCATTTTATGATATTTTTGTTAGGTATTTTATTGAATCCATGTGCATGTATAATCTAAATATTACATATGAGATATATTAAACTACATCATTAATTCTAGAGGGTAAAGAGAAAACATATTGATCTATCACATCAACTTTAAATATTTTAAGTTAACTTAAATGTGGATTTAATACATTTCTTGTAGTAAAGGCAAGGTAATTGTTACCAATGGAAAATCTGTGTAGGAACATAAGTAAATGGAGTAATTACAAGCCAATCACCCTAATTAATACAAAACAAAAAGCACTCAATAGCAAAGATTAGAATTGATCTTATGCAAATTAACATCTATGACACAAGATTCATAGTCAAGAGCCAGTAAATAAGCTTGTTATTTTGATCTCATGAATGTAAATTTAAGCATGTAGATCAGTAAATCATCTTGAGACTCTAATGTATTTGCAGTAACTGTTCAATAGAAGGAGCTTTAGAGAGATTATTTTAGCTTTTGAAATCACTCACTGGTAAGCAAAAAAAAGCAATGACTTTGTTTAATTTGTAATTTAACAAGAGTGGGCTCAGCTTTAAAGATACTGGTGCATAATGCATTTCACAATATGACACTGGCGATTTCATCAGAGACACAAAAAATACTGGATTCGATGTACAATAAGTTATTTATTGTAAAGATGATACCTAGCCAAATTCAAGTTCTTCTGATGAAGAACTTTGTGGAAGACTGTTTTGTTTCCAGACAGTTAATAGCCCTTCATTTAATATAGGACAACAGAGCCAATACAAAGGAAAGAAACCTATGTGAACTAAAGAAAAGTCTGACAATCCCAAATAAACAAACCAAAACCTTATATCTGGGGAGGGCAAGCCAGAATTACCTTTAGGTTTTTTGTTTGTTTGTTTTTGGGTTTGAGTTTTTTTGTTTGTTTGTTTGTTTTTTGTACCTTCCAACCTCATCAATGAGAGTTATCTGTAGAAGATGACATTGCCATCTTACTTCCTGGACTTACTTCCAGGACTCATACAACATAAAACATCTGTTACACCACACTAGCAAGAAAAGATACCATGCCAGCCACAGGTAAGGGGTCTTTAATGCATAAGAAGCTCAACACTGACCTTTCCACAGCACAGTGGTTGTTTCCTTGTTTCCACCTTCTCAGTCTTGTGTAATCCCTAATATGGATAACTCCAGTCAAGAACTATGAAGACAAGTAAATGCCAGCTTGTTTACTAACCCATCATAACAAGATTTTGATAATGTATTCCTAAATGATCTTGAGCCTGGGTTATTTATTTGTCAGTTTTCAAAATATATCACTATGCATTTCATGGCCTTATTTTGAGTGTTAAAATTAAAGTTCACACATATGTATATATACATATATATTCTTACCCATAGTAGGTATGCAATAAAGAAAGCTATTCATTCGATAGTCGATACCCCATTTACTTCCTGGAACGTGGTATTCAGGAAATTTATCTAGAACTCTAGTTTCAACTTTAAGCTATGTATGACTGGGCATTCACCCAAAGAGTTAATTGAGCTATAAAAAGAAAGTGATCTGAGACCTGTTCTGTAAAATCAATCAAAAATTGACCACATGCCACCTTTCTACTGAGGATAAAGCTATTACAAAAATAAATTGCTATTTATTTTACAGTATTAATTAAGGATATAAAGAGATCAAATATTTCCATTAGAAAAAATGGATTTTTATAACAAAATTATCATCGTTAATCATGCCTAAGAATTACAAAAGAAATTATTTGCCATCTTCTGGGATAGGTATTATTGGATTAGTGATTAATTATCCCAAATTTCCTTTGTTTCAGGCATTTCAGGCATAATGTGATGAAATACTGGAAAATTCTGTTTATACTGTGACCATTAACCTTTGTCTTTGGGGCATTTACTTCCTAACTTTGAATATAGCAGTAAAAATATTAACAAACATCCATACCCTTGGTTTTGCAACTTATTTGACATTTTAATTTCCTTCATAGACTTACTCTTGCTTCTGTTTTGCAAAACCTATTTTATTCTCTCTGCTGTACTGTTCAAGCATTTGAGAGAGGAAAAATACCCTTTCTACCAAAAGTAGGTGTTCGAAGTGTTATAAACAATTTACTTATCCAATAAATCCTTTAAATAAAAGCATGAAAAATAGAAATATGTACACATACCTGCATGGTTAGCTTCTACTACATTGCTTATCGAAGTTCAATAACTTACCCTGCTTTTCAGTTGTATTTCTGGTTCATAATATTGTCATTGATCAAGAAATCTACAGTGTTGCCTGTTATTTTGCAATTTATATCAGCAGTTATACAGACATGAAGGCCAAAGAAATGAAGAAAGTTATATCATCAAGAATGATACTGGTTGGGCTGGGAATATGGCCTAGTGGCAAGAGTGCTTGCATCCTATACAAGAAGCCCTGGGTTCGATTCCCCAGCACCACATATACAGAAAATGGCCGGAAGTGGCGCTGTGGCTCAAGTGGCAGTGTGCTAGCTTTGAGCAAAAAGAAGCCAGGGACAGTGCTCCGGCCCAGAGCCCAAGGCCCAGGACTGGCAAAAAAAAAAAAAAAAAAAAAAAAAAAGAATGATACTGGAACTGGAAAGATTATATAAGATTGCACTAGGCCTTTTCTACTTAAGTTCCTTTATACAGTGTAGGATAAAACTTTGATTGGTTGCTAAGGAATTCCTATCACACAAGTAAAGAGAGAGCAAGAAAAGTGAAAGCCTACCACATACCATGTCAAGGTACTTTGATTTAGTAAAAGCATAAAAACTCTGCAGTATCTGACTATAGTCAACTTATCCTGTTAATACAATTGATTGATTCTGCTGAAAAATATATTCCATGTCTTTAAACACTATTAAATGCCTTTGAATATGTGCATAATCTTATAATTTGTCTCCCCAGTGCCCTACTATGGACATAATTAAAATCAATGTAACTATATAAGATTATCTGAAACTTTAAAATGTGTGTAACATGTCTTTTTAATAGTAAGTAAATTCCAGTGTTAAATTGACTTGGTCTCTATGTGCCTATTATAGTCCAGCTTCTCCAATATGGTTTCCACAAAAGCAAAGGCAGCAACATGGAGCTTAAGCAACAACTATTAGTGAGTAAATATGTAATCAGAAACAAGAATTATTTCTCTGTATATACAGTATCCAGGGTACTCAGATGAGATATAGTGATAGGGCGGGGACAACCACAGGAAGGAGATACAAAAGGATCATCAACAAAAAAAAGCTACGGTTTCAGATGGCATGTTGAAAGTAATTACAACAGTGATATAACACTCATTTCCATGACATGGAGTTTATTTGACTTACCATCATCTTATGTGCTCATAAGGGCATAGCTATTGGGCTCTTGTGATCTTCTGCTGTGACTAGCCTAAACCTGTGCTAATTATTCCCTATGAGGGAGACCATAGAGTCCATGTTTCTTTGGGTCTGGCTCACTTGACTTGGTATATTTTTTTGCAAGTCCTTCCATTTCTTTACCAATGGGGCAATGTCATTCTTTTTGAAAGTGGCATAAAATTCCATTGTATATATACTGGTATTAGAACTAGGGAAAGGCAAGGAAATATCAAAGTTGAGAGAAAAAGGATAAAAAGACAAATGACTCAAAAAACAATACTTACAAAACCATTTGGTATAAACCAGCCAAACAACTTATGGGGGGAGAGGGGAAGAGGGAGTGGGTAAGGGGAACATGAGGGAGGAGGTAACAAATTGTACAAGAAATGTACCCACTGCCTTACAAATGAAACTGTAAACCCTCTGTACATCACTTTAACAATAAATAATTATTCAAAAACAAAAAAAAGAATTACCTCTCTCTATCTTATGTTAACTGACTCAGATAGGTTACATATTGTCACCTGACCACTGTTGAAGATGTTTCTCTAACCTAAACATGGAAAAACATGAAAGTATAATCCTGTAAGCCCAGCGACTTGAGAAGCACAGGGAGGAGGTTTGAAGCCTACCCAGGAATAGTTAATGAGAACATATCTCAAAGACAAAACATGATTTGTGATGAATCCAATAACTTTTTATATAGTAGAGTATAACAGACAAACTAAAAAAAAAAAGACAAGTAGTCAATAAATTGTAAACTCTATTATAGATAAGGAGTGTAGAAGAATGAAGGTTTAAAGACATTCCTAATTCTAGGGACTTCCAGGAAGATGGTGGAGGAGCACCAGAGCCCTAGATAAGCTCCCTCCGACATCCCAGTTTTACCACTCTAGGGAAACTTTTACTCCCAGAAAGATAGCCCAAGTAAGTTATAACAGTATAGGGATTCTGGCCAGGAAGGAAAAATCAACTTTGCTGGCCTAAAAACACAGATTTGAGCTCTAGGCAGCATCCCACCACCACACCAGCATGGAAGCAGGCATAGTACCAGACATTCCATGCACCTAAAGCACACAGCGGCGACCAGGAAGGAATCCTCTTGACAGCGGCAGGCAGATGCAGATCGCAGGCTGAGCACAGATGGGCCAAAACCACAGAGAAAGCATGAGTAGCCCACAAAAGACATTCTCACTTGCGCCCACAGAGCAGCTTCTGAAAGCTAGCCCTTCCCCACTGCCAGAGCAGGAAAACTAAACAGAATTACGCCAGACTTCTCAGTAGAGACCATGAAAGCAAGGAGAGCCTGGAACAAGGTATGCCAAAACCTAAACAAAAATAACTATCAACCAAGAATACTGTACCCATCTAAACTCTCATTCATAGCTGAAGGTCAAATAAAAGTCTTCCACAGTAAGGAAAAACTGAAACAATATATCTCCACCAAACCAGCTTTACAGAAAATCCTCAAAGATGTACTACACAGAGAAAATAATCAAGATCACAATACAGACAGAGAAATGAACCTTAAATAGAAAACTAGAATATTAGATCAAGAATTGGGAAGACTGGGGCTGGGGATATGGCCTAGTGGCAAGAGCGCTTGCCTTGTATACATGAAGCCCTGGGTTTGATTCCCCAGCACCACATATACAGAAAATGGCCAGAAGTGGCGCTGCAGCTCAAGTGGCAGAGTGCTAGCCTTGAGCAAAAAGAAGCCAGGGACAGTGCTCAGGCCCTGAGTCCAAGGCCCAAGACTGGTAAAAAAAAAATAAAAAAGAATTGGGAAGACACAGCTTTTATCAACATAGCTATAATGCAAGGAACAAACGATCATCTCTCAATCATAACTCTCAACATTAATAGACTAAATTCTACAATTAAACAACATAGGCTCATAATTTGGATCAAAACTCAAGATTCATCTTAATGCTGCCTCCAAGAGACACATCTATCCTGCAAAAGCAAACATCTTCTAAAAGTGAGAGGCTAGAATAAAATCTACCAAGCAAACGGCCCCCATAAGCAGGCTGGAGTTGCAATTCTAGTATCAGATAAAATTGACTTCAAATTAAAAATGGTAGGAAGAGAAAAGAAGGTAACTACATACTAATAAAGGGATCTCTCCTACAGGAGGATATAACCATCCTATATATCTACACCCCAAATACAGGAGCACCCAACTTCATCAAACAAACACTACTGACTCTAAAAACACTCATAGACCCAAACACATTGATAGTTGGAGACTATAACACTCCACTGTCACCTCTGGACAGATCAACACGTCAAAAACTGAACAAAGAAATCACAGAACTAAACAACTGCATAGACCAACTAGACTTAACCGACATCTACAGAATATTCCATCCAGCAACACCAGAATACACTTTCGTTCCAGCAGCACATGGAACATGCTCCAAAATAGATCACATCTTAGGGCACAAAGAAAATCTGTACAAATTCAGAAGTATCAAAACCATTCCCGGCATTCTCTCAGACCACAATGGAATAAAATTAGAGCTCAACTCAAACAGCCACCACAGAAAATCCTACAATTCATGGAGACTAAACAACACATTGCTGAACCATGACTGGGTCATTGAAGAAATTAGAACAGAAATCCAAATGTTGATGGAATTAAACCAAGATGAGCACACAAAGTACCAGCACCTTTGGGACACAGCAAAGGCAGTACTCAGAGGAAAATTTAAATCTCTGAGTGCCTACATCAACAAACTGGAAAAACAGCAACTCAGCAACTTAAGGAAGCACCTTAAGGTCCCCAAAAGAGAATAACAAGCCAAACCACAAACCAATAGACAGAGGCAAATAATTAAAATCAAATCAGAATTAAATAACTTAGAAAAAAATCAAAAGAATCAACAAAATGAAGAGTCGGTTTTTTGAAAAAAATAACTAGATAGACAGACCCCAGGCAAATCTGAGCAAAAAACAAAGACAGCACACCTAAATAAACAAGATTAGAGATGAAACAGGTAACATCAACACGGAAGCAACAAAAATTCAGAACACAATAATGGCCTATTTTGAAAACCTTTACCCCAACAGATTTGAGGACCTGGAAGAAATGGACAATTTCCTAGAAAAATTTGATATCTCCAAACTCAACTGTGAAGATTTAAACCTTCTAAAAATATCTATAAGAGATGGGAGATCTAAAAAGATCTCCCATCGAAGAAAAAAACAGGTTCCTGATGGATTCACAGCAGAATTCTACAAGGCCTTCAAAGCAGAACTCACGCCTATATTTCTCCAACTCTTCAATGAAATTCAAAGAGAAATTTTGCTACTAAACACATTCTATGAAGCCAATATAAACCTCATCTCCAAACCAGACAGGGAATCATCATGGAAAGAGAACTATAGACCGATTTCCCTGCTGAACATTGATGCAAAAATTCTCAACAAAATTCTGGCCAATTGACTTCAACAGGCAATCAAAAAAAAAATCATACACTATGATCAAACTGGATTCATCCCAGTGATGCAAAGTTGGTTCAACACATGCAAGTCAATTAATGTAATCCACCACATCAATGGGAACAAGGTTAAGAATCACATGGTTATATCCCTAGATGTGGAAAAGGCATATGAAAAAATCAAAAACCCATTTATGATGAAAGCCCTGGAAAAACTGGGATTCCAAGGAACATTCCTGAATATAATAAAGGCAGTCTATGACAAACCAACAGCAAGCATAACTCTAACTGGTGAAAAGCTAAAGCCATTCCCTTTAAAATCAGGAGCAAGACAGGGATGTACACTCTCTCCTGGCCTCTTCAACATAGTACTAGAATTCCTAGCCAGAGCAATTAAGCAAGAAGAAAATATAAAGGGGATCCAAATAGGAAAAGATGAAGCTAAACATTCTCTCTTCGCAGAAGACATGATCCTATACCTAAAGAACCCCATAGACTCTAGTCCCAAGGTACTAAAGCTGATCCAAAACTTTGGCAAGGTAGCAGGATAAAAAATAAACCCTCAAAAATCAGTGGCTTTTCTTTATGCCAACGACCTGAAGACCTGAGGCTGAAATAAGGAAAGCAACTCCTTTAGCAATAGCCTCAAAAAAACATAAAATATCTAGGAGTAACCTTAACCCAAGAAGAGAAAGACCTCTATGATGAGAACTTTAAAAACACAAAAAATGAAATTAAGGCAGAACTAAGGAAATGAAAAAACCTCCCATGCCCCTAAATGGGGCGGATTAATATTTTCAAAATGACAATATTGCCAAAGGCTATCTACAAATTCAATGCAATACCCATTAACATCCCAACACCATTTTTTGGTGAAATAGAGGAAGCAATCCAGAAATTCATATGGAACAATAAAAGACCCCAAAGAGCAAAAACAATCCTAAGCAGAAAGAACAGTGCTGGAGGAATTGCAATACCAAACTTCAAGCTGTATTACAAAGATATAGTAATAAAAACAGCTTGATATTGGCACAGGAACAGGCCTGAAGACCAATGGAATAGAACTGGAGACCCAGAAATGAACCCACAGAACTATGCCTACTTAATCTTTGATAAAGGAACTAAAAAATAGAATGGAAGAAAGATAGCCTCTTTAGCAAATGATGCTGGAAAAACTGGCTCAACATCTGCAACAATCTAAAACTAGATCCTTATATATCACCCTGCACCAAATCAATTCCAAATGGATCAAACACCTCGAAATAAAAACAGATACACTGAAAACACTACAAGAAGGAGTAAGAGAAACACTTGGGCTCCTTTGCACAGGATGAAGCTTCCTTAATAAAGGCCCAGAAATGCTACAAATCAAAGAAAGGTTGGACAAATGGGACGGCTTCAAACTGAAGAGCTTGTGCAGCATAAAGGACGTAAGATAAACAACTCAAAAGATAAACAGAAAGCCCACAGATTGGGAAAAGATCTTTACCAGCTATACAACGGACAAAGGCCTTATATCTAAAATACATGCAGAACTAAAAAAAATTTAATTCCTCCAAAACAAAACCATAAAGAACAGCCCTCTCAACAAGTGGGCTAAAGACTTAAAAAGAGACTTCTCTGATGAAGAAATGAGAAAAGCCAGGAGACACATGAATAAGTGTTCAACATCACTGGCCATAAAAGAAATGCAAATCAAAACAACATTGAGATTCCACCTCACCCCAGTAAGAATGTCCTTTATCTAGAAACTAATAATAACAAATGTTGGAGGGGATGTGTCCAAAAGGGAACCCTACTTCATTGTTGGTGGGAATGTAAACTGGTTCAGCCACTCTGGAAAGTGGAATGGAGATGCCTCAGAAGACTACACATAGACCTCCCCTACAACCCAGCAGCCCCACTTTTGGGCATCTACCCAAAAGACCACAAACAAGAACACACTAAAGCCACCAGCACAGCAATGTTCATAGCAGCACAATTTGTCATAGCTAAAATATGGAACTAACCCAGATGCCCCTCAGTAGACAAATGGATCAGAAAAATGTGACACATATACACAATGGAAGTTTATGCCTCTATCAGAAAGAATGGCATTGCCCCATTCATAAGGAAATGGAAGAACTTGGAAAAAATTATGCTAAGTGAGCCAGACCCAAAGAAAGATGGACTATTGTTTCCCTCGTAGGGAATAATTAGCACAGGTTTAGGCTAGTCACAGCAGAGGATCACAGAGTCCAATAGCTAATTACAAAGATAAATGCAAATGTTGTCTTCAGTACACAAACTACAAAACCAGAAGTGTATTTTAAGTACGTGAATGGTGAAGTTTTGAAATAAACCTATAAGTTTTTCAATTTATACTTTGTAGAAGGAATTAAAGAAAGGCTATTAAAATTATATGGGAGAGTCAGAATCTCAAACATACAAAATTGACTTATTTTATCTTCATTCATTCCTCTTTTCTAATCTTTTATGTAGTTATGACTTATTTATATGGTACAGACAGAATATATTTCTTTTGTGAACAATTAAATATTTCTGCAATGTAACAGAATGTTTGTGAACTCTGAGAAGTACATTAATTATTCCTAGATGAAAAAAGTACCATAAGCCACCAAGTTGTCAATCATTCCAATGCATATTAATTACATTTTTAATATTCTACAGCATTGTCAGCAGTTCTTGCAATGTTATTTTAGGGTCTCTTTGAGGTGAACAAATATGTCTAGTAGGTTCTATACCAAAATTGCTAATTAAGATTGTCTCTCTATGATTTACTTAAGATTTCTCCACCAGTTGAACAAATTTCTCATTATTAATTTAGAAAGAAGACCATATTTAAACAAATTTCAAAGTCTATTATGAAAATCACACACACACACACACACACACACACACACACACAAACACACACTACTATGTCAATTTTCCATTCTGACCATAAAGAGTTGGAAGAAATCCATTCCAAGGAACTAGAGAAAATGAAAAGATCCTCTTATACTTGCTTTTCATCAGCATTTATTATGATCTTGCCTCAAAAAGACCCACATCAGAAATAGTCACTTTCTTAAGGTAAAAGTAGATTCTTCTTTCAAAGACAGTGTTCTTTCTTATGATCCTACTAATATAATTAAATTACACAGCATTTACTAAACTACATGAAAGCATATTTTTCCGAACTGGCAGAATAGTTTCCATCAAGAAGAAAATATACTATAAATCCTTTCCAGTTTTCTTCTTTCCCTCACAGCTGAAGTGAGAAAAGACACTAGACTTTCCATAGACTTTGCAATGTCTGTTCCCACATCACTGAGAAAAATTTAGTTAGAACACATACAATTCATCTTCTAAGAGCAAAGGTAAGTAAGTAATAAAATTACTGAGCATTTTGAATGACCCTTTAAAAATAAATACATTGTAACAATACTTAAGGATGAAATTGCCAAAAATTAGCTAAATTAATGTCACCGAGAACACAGAGAGTGGCTTATTCTTGGATATGTCCATCTTTAAATGTGTTTGGTGGCAGATACTTACCTTCCCTTTATATAACTCAAAGGGCCACAAAACTCATGTGTTAGTTCTGTATTACTTTTATTATAGTGGATATCATTTTCATTTCCCAAAACAAATAATCAAGTCTTATAATGATAAATTTGAGTTCAAGGTTTTGAAATCATTTACTGTTCTAAAGGACAGTTTTGTATTTTTTTCTCTGACTGAGAAACTTTTCAAGATTAAAGAGTAGGACCCAAATTCAATGACAACATTAAATAAGTACTAGAAACCACAAATAAAATAATTTCTACCTAGGAAAGATGAGAAGATAGAAATTTGTGAGCAGGAATCTAATCACTTGGGATTTGTCTTGTCAAAACTGCAACTATGCTGCTAAAGAAATAAAGAAGTATTCACGGAAATGAAGGAATAAAGATCAAGATCAGTGATTCATCAGAGGAAACTAAGAGATGAGGCTAGAGACAATTTGGTCATCATGGCCAATAAGAGTAATTAACCACATACTTAGTGTGATGTTTAGTACTTCCAAGTTTTAACTGGTTAGATATCTATGCATATCTTTTAAGCCACAGGCAGAGAATTTGCGGTGAGGCCACTGTGCAGGAAAGTGTAAGGATTGATATATTATCTAATATTAATATTCTACTAAAGTCAAAATCCTCTACCTGTTTTTAAGGCTTGAATAACATACTCCAAGTACAAATTCCCTTATATATTAAGTTTAATAAGAGCTATTAAAATGCATCTTCTAAATCACATTCTTACATTTAAACAGGCACTTATTAGATTCAGATTCTTATTTAAGGTCACGACATTCGTCTCTACACTTTTTTGCTCTAGTAGTACTATAAATGCAATTTTCTTGGATAAATCAAGCAGTATAACTCAGGCAGAATGTTTCACTATAGCCCAAGGTGGAAATGTGAGCTCTTTCATAGCAGTCAACCTAATTATCTTTTATTATTATTCTTTCTATCAAAAGGGCATATTCACACTTTTAAAAGACCTTATAAAATAGACTTCTTACATTTACATATTTCAGTTATACTGTACATAATGTGAAAAAAACAATGAAAATTATTCACTTTATTCTTAACTAAAGCTGTCAAAAATATTCATTTATGGTGAAAAGCTTTGACCCTTTAGTCTCCTATTAGGCATCTTTGTTTGGTAGCAATGAACATTTGTGCTGCAGTTGGCCAACAAGAACTTTCTGATTACTCTCCAGTTACATTCATGCTCATGGTGGAACAGCAAGGAGAGCATGAATAAATACAATTAAAGACAACCTTCAAATTTCATTAAAGCAAGGGCTTCAGAATACTTTCCTAATCACATATTATGCATATCTGAACATCTGAATTTTTTGCTTCAGCTTGTAGATCCTAAATATTGGAAGTCCAATATGGAAACCTGCTTGTGATTAATATATATGTACATATATATTACTGTACATATCTTATACTATATATTATTGTATACTATTATTGTATATATTACTATATAATATATAGCATTTTATGTATCATTATATACTGTATATTATATATAATTAAATACAACATAATATGCCTTTTAAATTTATTTTACTTTATTGTAGTAGTTATGTCAGAGGGGTTATTTAATAATATATTATAGGGCTGGGGATATAGCCTAGTGGCAAGAGTGCCTGCCTCGGATACACGAGGCCCTAGGTTCGATTCCCCAGCACCACATATACAGAAAACGGCCAGAAGCGGCGCTGTGGCTCAAGTGGCAGAGTGCTAGCCTTGAGCGGGAAGAAGCCAGGGACAGTGCTCAGGCCCTGAGTCCAAGGCCCAGGACTGGCCAAAAAAAATAAAATAAAAATAATAATAATAATAATAATATATTATACATTGTTATATAATGTTAGACGTTATATTTACTGTATATAATATATTAGATACTGCATTATTATATATTTTACAAAATCAATATTATATTATTAAAATAGATTACTATATTAATAAGTAAATATTAAATTAATACTTAAGTATTATATGATATTTTATATAATAAATATTATATACTATATACATTAGAGTATATAACATATTGTACATTATATATATATATATGTTCATAATATATTATACATAATATATATTATTTCCTGAGCATTTAGCCTATTTTCGGTATTTAAAATGAAACATTATTATACATAATGTTAATGTACATGTTCACATATATGTTATCCTGTACATCACATTATCATGCATAATAATGACTCCATTATTTAATTACCTTTATGCCACAAGAGCTCATATAATAAGCCAGATCAGAAACAAAAAAGTATATTTTCTTATATAAACAGCTCCAGGAATCATCTATCACCAGACTGTCTAAATTTATCTTAAGAAAGACTATTCCATTCGACAGAGGAAGGAAGTGCATGTTTAATCAGAATTGGAGGTACAAAGCAAAAACCACTCATAGAAACAACTTTGTCCTTTTAAACCAATTAGAGAACATCAGACAACAGCCTTTTGTTGTCGTCTTAGTTAATACCTGTGGAAAATTCGTTTTTCTCTGTTTGTAAAATACGTGCATGATTTCTGAATTTCTCTTTTATTTATTTTGATAAAATGGTCTTGAAAACATTTGTGACATATTTGATAACCCACAGGACTAAATCTTCATTCTGTATTTGAAGACTGTCCAATATCATGAATCCTGGCATTCTAATATAAAAGTAAAAGTTCATATACCCAGAAATCACTCTGTTTTTTATAGTAAGAAAAGGCTACAAAACTGGAAAAGTAGTAATTCTTCTTGGCCTATAAGAAAATGGATGCTGCAATGGAAGTCAGCATCTCCATGCTCTGTTGGTAGAGGAAAATTCAGAAAGCATAGCTATCCATTAATCTGGAACAGAACTGACTGGAGTCATAAATTGGTAAGAACTTAATGATGAGTTGTTTACTGGCCCAGCATATGGGGATTTAATGATTTAACCTCATAGATAGTACAATTCAGTACCCCAGGTATTTCTTCATTCTTGCTCATTTTCAAAACAGTATGAATACAGACAATCTAAGCATATAAGTAAAAGCAACATCAACACAAGAATATTTAATTTCCTTATGTGTCTGTCTCAAGGTCCCAAACAGTAGCTGATATACAGTCATTGCTAAATGAATACATGTTAATTTAATCATAAATATGAGAACATAATCAAACAGGCACATTCTAGCCTCCAAATAAATTCTCCATTATTTCAAAATAATTTCCTGCTGTCTATGGCCCTCTGGCCAGGAAGGTGTAAGGTCATCCTGCTACCTGCTGTGGTGCTGCTCTCTTTTCTCCCTTTCCTTTTCTTTTCCCCTGTGTTCTTTTACTGTATACATTACTGCTATGTTTTCTGGGCTTATTTCTCTTGATTTTCCTTCTTTTGCACACACATTCTCTTTCAGAAAAGATAACTGAGCTTTTACCATGTGTTAGATACCAAAGTAGGTCTTAGATTTTTATATAACATTAGAAGACTTTTGGTCAATAATGCTTCTGTTATGTTTTCTCTTGTATGCTAATGTGGTTAAAATAGTGTATTTATGCTCTTATGTGGTAAATTCAAAAAGGTTTTTGTGAAGCATGCCCCAGGTCGAGGGTGAAATGTGTGTGACAGTTAATGGTCAAGAAAACAAGTAGATTAAGCATGCTGAACAATGAACTGATAAGAGAAAGGTCACGAGAACTGTGTCATGAATTATTGGACAAGCAGGAGTTCAGGGCTCTGCCACTGTGATAGAAAGACAAGGGTGATTGGGAGCATAAATGAAATTGCTATAGGAATAAACAGGACCAAAAATATTATAAATGTGTAGAACATAAAACAATTAACTCAGGAACTTTATTTTTAATGAATGTATTTTTATAGAAGTCATAAAATATACACTTTTTTATAATCAAAATTGTTGATTATCAAAATTATGTTAAACTTACATTTATATTATTTTTGGTAAAGATATTTTTCAGACAGCATTTTTGAAACATGAAATTTCCAATTCTCAATAGCTGTCATAATGCCAAGAGAATAAGTTATTCATCCATGAAAGCTGCCTTTGTCAAAATACAGATCGCATTATTTATACAATCTGAATGTTTAATGAGTGCATACAAACCCAAATGTCAATGTAGATAAACTAAAATTACATTTCTATCAAAGAAGAAGGATTTTTCAGTAAAGAATAAGACTTTTGTTTTAAGGTGGAAAAGTTAAAGAGTGAATCTTAAATTGTTTTTCAAAAAGTAAATGACAGAGAAGTTTATGAAAAGGTTATCTTAGAAAATAAATATGCAACCATATCTCCAAATAATGAATGGTATAGTCATTTCATTTCATAGCTTACAGAATAGGGTAAAACATCACACTGTTATTCTGTCATGAACAAAAGTGATTTCTAATCCCCAGATTATCTATGAGAAAAATAAATGTAATTTGAAAGTTTTGTCCTGCATTCAGACTGCTATAGTCACACAGGAGCTATATTGACACAAGCCTTTATCAATAAATCACTTCAACAGAATTGACATTCACTGAAGGATCTGACCATAGCCTAAGAGGTTACGAAGTTACTTTCTTAAAGGACATATGACATATTTCTCAAGCAAAGTTGCCTATCCAGGCTTGTTATTTTAGGATGTTTACTTTCTCTGCAGGTTACATTGGTGCTATGATATGAAAATGATCAGATCTTCTCAATGTTTCCATCACACCTACCTGAAGAAGGATGTTTTTTGACGGAATGGATTTCACAAAGACTTCCCACATAAAATGAATTCATATAGGTAAACTTAGATTTTGTATTTTCATAGATGTTTCCAGCAAGGTTATTGGCAGAGAGAGAAAATTAAGAACTGTGATTCTTACATTATTGAAAACTTAAATACAGAAGTTTGCAGCTGGGTGCCAGTGGCTCACACATGTAATCCTAGCTACTTGGGAAGCTGAGTGAGATCTGAAGATTGCAGTTTGAAGCCATTCCAGGAAGAAGAATCCCCTGGTGACTCCTATCTCCAATTAACCACTTAGAAACTGGAAGTGGAGCTCAAAGTGGTATCAAGTTAGCCTTAAGCAAAAGCACTCCACAGTGCCCAGGCCCTGAATTAACAAAACAAACAACAACAAAAAAGATTCTCTACATTTGTTCCAGGTTTCCTTACAATGTGTTTAAGAGCAAAGCTTGAGAAAATATTGTCAAAATATCAAATTCAAATATTCTAACTTACAAAGGAACATGCAAAGAGAACAGAAAGAGAGAGAGAATATGGAACACCAAGATCCTATTGCACAGAAATGTGAGTATGTGTTACATCTCATAACCCTCTAAAGTTTATGAAAGTGATATCTGGAAGGACCTGAATGACTTTTCATGTTTTCTGGGGGGAAATGTATTTATTATATGTTTGATATGTATATCATATTTAGTTTATATGCATATAAAACTTTATGCCATAACTGATAGATAAAACCAATTTCATTGAAATGAAACTCATTCATACTTTGCCACTAACAAGATTTAAATTGAATTACTACTAGCCAAGAGAGAAGATTTCATTTTAGGGCTGGGAATACGGCTTAGTGCTAGAGTGCTTGTCTAGCATGCATGAAGCCCTGGGTTCAATTCCTCAGCACCATATAAACAAAAAAAAAAAAAAGCCAGAAGTGGCGCTGTGGCTGAAGAGTGTAGAGAGGTAGAGTGCTAGCCTTGAGCAAAAAGAAGCCAGGGACAGTGCTCAGGCCCTGAGTCCAAACCCCAGGACTGGCAAAAAAAAAAAAAAAAAAAAAAAAAAGTGCTGAGTCAAAAAAAAAGGTTTCATATTTTGAAATATTTGTTTAATTTAGGATCAAATTTTTCCTAGTCTACTAATCAGTTTTATAAGAAAGAATTGTTTGAGATTTTTACATTAAAAGATTAAAGATTTCATAAAGATTTTTCATAAACACCTGATAAGAAAGTTAAAACAAGTTAAATCAATAGCTAGAACTCAGTAGTCCTTTGTTTTTTTTTAATGCAACTATCTTTGGTTAGAATAGTAAAAGAATCTCTAATGTTGCATTAAGTCCAAATAACCATTATGAAGAAGAAAGGGTTTAGTCTACCAATGCTACATAAAATTTCAGAGTTTCAATTGAAAGAAAACCAGAAATAGGTTTGATGAATCTCTTTGTTCAAATTCAAGCCTAATCATATGTCTCATAAAGAGGATTTAACCAGTAAGATGTTCAAAGGAAAGTATTGACTTGTTCAGAAAAGGCTTTACATCTCCTACTAGGAAATCTGAAAAGACTAGATAAGGATTTTGTCTTTAGGTGAGATGAAGGAATTAAAAACAACTTTAGGAACTGAATACTTTCATTATGGATTACTGAAAAAGTCTTCTAAGTAAGATTCTTGTTCATTTTTCTCCAAATAAAGCATTTCTGCAAGTACAATACATTGTTTTATCTGAAGCCTTTAAGTGAAAATAATATTACTCCAAACACTTGAAATGGAATCTTGTGTTTATTATAAAGAATCATAAACTTTCCTCACTAAAGAAAAATAAGGCTCATTTTCTGAACATCACTCTGCATTATTTCCAAAAATGAAGATTGCTTAGTGAAAAAAGCTGATCAATTTCTGGGTTTTTTTCCCCCCTTCCTTTTCTATTCCCCAAACTTAACATTTGTTTTTTTTTTTTCAAATTTTTATTATCAAACTGATGTACAGAGAGGTTACAGTTTCATACATTAGGCATTGGATACATTTCTTGTACTGTTTGTTACCTTGTTGTTTAAAAAAAACGTAATGTTAATTACTGATGATGTGGCTACTTGTTGAGAAATTTTGTAGCAATTTATTTGAATAGTTATTACAAGGTGCCCAACAATGCAATGAGAGATCTGTCCTCTATTATCCCAGAATTAGCCTTCCCCATATAAAACTCTCCATTCCTTGCAGTTTAGTCAAGAAACTGGTTTTTAGATGCTGTTGTTACATTAGAGATGTGCTAGTTTACTGTAGAATAGTAAACTTCTATCATAGTTTTTTTGAATGCTTTATTGTACCTTATTGTGATTATTAATGGAGAACTATGATATTCAAATTGAAGATTCTATTTCAGAAATACAGGCTTGACCAAGTGAATGCAGAAGGTTAATAAAGAAAATAAGACTTGGAAATAATAAGTTAAAAAGAAACAAATGTTGAGTAAACTCTAATATGTGCAAGTAAAATATTTATATGTATTTCAAATAATGGAGTAAAGAAGAATTCTTTAAATTTGGAGAGTAGAGAGAATTTATAAATTTATAGAATTTTTATGTAATTTATGAATTTAACATTTCAAAATCCCATAAAGGCTCTTCAAAGAATTAGACAATTGTCAATCATAGAGTACAAACAAGAATAAGGTGATGTTTTTGCACTACAAATTGCAGAAACTTCTAAATGTATAATGACAGGTTACCACAAAAGAATAAGTTGAAATCAAGTTGTAGAGCACTTGTTTAGCAAGTCTTAAATTCTAACCACAGGATCAAGGAAGAGGTAGAAGAAGAAGGAAGAGGAAGAAGAAGGAGGAGGAAGAAGAAAAGGAAGTGGAGGAAGAACGCATTTAAAAATTTGTCATTATTCAGACTTAACTCTAAACAAAGTCTAAAGTAAAAAGGCATGGATTGTTTCAGGAAAAACAAATAATAAATCCCCTCAGTCTAAACTTGCAAGCTCAGAAACTTCAAAGTATAGGTTTCGATTTTAGTTTAGCTTTTGCTCTTGTTAGACTCCTTCCTTTAAGGAGTTTGTGCTGTAGTTAACTTTTAAATAATTAAGTTAGGATAGAATGGAAGGTAGTAAGTAAAAGGGAGATAAATTGTCCAATTTTATCTAATTAAAAATCTTTAGCAGCCCTAATTTTAGATGTATTATCTCATTTTACCATGAAGAGAGTATATCGCATAACACAAAGACCTTTTCCATCATCATTTTTGTAAAAACTTCCTTCCCAATATTTGGAAATTGATAGAAGGCAGGTTTGTGTGACAATAAACTGACCTTTCTTTGTGGCATATTCAGAAAGTAATTATCCTCTTCTTGTGTTTTCTGTTTAGAATTTTGGAGTATTTTTCTTGGCTTGCTGAGTGACTCTTGAGGGGAAAGAAAGAAATCATTAAAATGTGTTTACTTTGTTATCAACCATGATCTAACGTGTTTTCTTTCTTTACTCAGCTACAAGCTCCCATCTGAGCATTTCAGTACTGCTTTCAGAGCTGCAGGTTGCTAAGCTATGAACATTTCTCCTCACCTAAGAACTACAAAATTGCAACTGTCTATAATTTACAAAAGTATTTTTAGTAGGTTTGGTAATACTTCCTGGTATGTACTTCATCTTAACATGAAATACTTTTAATATATTATAGTTTTTAGGATCCACACCTCTCCCCATCCCCTGCATGCTTAAATTGCATATTTTAACATTTTGGCTCGAATAAGATTGTTTATTTTTACAGTATTAAATATTATATAAGAGAGTTGTGAAAAACAGAAATGATCATTGCTTTGAGGCTTTCCTTTTTTTTTTGCCCAGCCCTGGAGCTTGCCTCAGGGCCTGAGCCCTATGCCTGTCTTCTTTTTGCTCAAGGTTAGCACTCTGCCACTTGAGCCATAGCGCCACTTTTGGCTGTTTCCTATATATGTGGTACTAGGGAATAGAACCTAGGGCTTCATGTATATGAGGCAAGCACTCTTGCCACTAGGCCATATTTCCAGCCCTGAGGCTTTACTATTCGAACAGATATATTCGTTATTGCTTTTGCCAAACATTGCTTCAAACCTAAAGAAGTATGTAACCAAGGACTCAGCTATTTTTCTACTTTAGCATGCCTTGTTCCTACAAATGACTTGTTCCTTTTAATATTTCAAAGCAAGCATACTATAAAGGCACTATACAAATATTTCCAGTATATATTTTGTTAGTAAAATGCTTCTTGTTTCTTCTACACAAAAGTTTCACATGTTTTTAACCATCATATAAATGGAAAACATATAAATTTTTATCCACCACCCAAACTCAATATAAGGCTTAGTAAATTTATGGGTAAATCTTGTATTGACATAATAGAATTATTACGATGTTAGAATCCAGTAAAGAATCTTGTTCTTTATTAGGATAGATTATGATGATGATGATGATGATGAAGAAGATAGATAGATAGATAGATAGATAGATAATTATTAGGTGTTAGAATCTAGGGAAGAGATTTTGTAACAATACAAATGAAAATATTTATGTCCAATGTCTCATATACCTAGTACTTCTAATTCTTAATTATACTAATCATTGAATGATTGGAACAATCGTTTCAGCTTTTTATATCCTAACATGAGTATGTGTTACTTATAAGTATTTCTCTAGATTTTGGTTACATTTTAGAATATTTGGAATTTTCTTGTGAGCATTATAATTTTTCCATCTTAGAATAATGAGAATTAATAATGAGAATTCATTGCTAGTGTTTGCATACAGACTATCAAATTTTCAAGAACAGATTCCCAGTTCATTGGAGATACCCATGATTCAATGAAAACATTTCAGGTCACAAAAATGCCAGTATCTTGAGTTACAGTGTCACGTTGTTTTATTCCCACCACCCCTCTTCTATGACTAACAAGTCAAAGCTTATAAACATTGCTATTGTTATTTCCCATTGTGTTCATGTAACTATTTCCCACATATCTCTTCTGTTATGTATCTACAGTTATCTTGTAAGGCTTTTATTTGGTTATTTGTATTTAGTCTAGTTTTTAGAATAATAGTAGATTTTATTCTGAGAACTTACCCTCCAAAACACTCATCTGGCTTTGAGGGCTCTAGGTTGATGTCATATTTATTACAATGATGAAAACACAATTGACAAACCTCTAATCAAACTACCACATTGCCCTAACAACATTGTTTGGGTCACAAATGGACAGGTGAGCCCAGCAAAATCAGTGAGGATTTTAGATCATGATTTGCTTGAGCCATTCAATAAGTTGTTTGGTTTTCTCCCCTGGGAAAAATGGTCTTAGACAAAAACATATAAGAGAAGCAGAAAGTGATAAAAAGAGTTTTAATCCTCATGACATCTATCCCATGGGTCCAAGATGTGTTGTATTTGGCTAAACTTTAGGTTTGCCTTTCTAAGAAATTATACTGTTTGAGATCTCCCTTGAATCTACTGTACTTCAGTTAATACATGTGTGTATACTTGCATACCACCTAACATTTTGCTTATGTGTTTGTAAGCTAAATCTAGCTTTTACTTATAATGGAAATCATTCATTTTTTATTTTTGTGAGCCTGACTTATTTTATGTAACATAACTTTTTCTAAGTCTTTCAATTTCTTTACAAGAGTTATTAATAAAAGCAGTTATCAGCTATGAGATTTTTAGTCAATTCATGTATTATACTAAAAGAAATAATTGGTAATTCAAGTATTTATTTTTTTCTCAATTTATTCCCTCAAAGTAGGACAAATCCCCCTTGTGTAGTCTGAAGTTCCTATGGGAGTATTTCACGGTCCCTCTATCAAGAAAAAAACCCTTTTCCCCCACATTAACTACTCTTTTCACTACCAACTATGAATCATTTATTCCCCCCTTATCACATTTTTTGCCACCATACAAAATGTGAGAATGCTATATTTCTATTTTTTTGCATCCTCCTGAAAAGTGCCTCTTTAGTGATTGTTAAAAATTACCTCCTACTTGGGTATGATATCCAATTATCCTATTCTAAAAGGGTGAAACAAGAGAGTGGCAGAAGAAAATCCTCCAGCTGTTGATCATCACCTCAAAAAAATGTCAATCTGAACAAATATTGATGTACAAAACTGCCTTTATAAGATCTAATGAAACCAGAGAAGTGAAACAATACTTAGTTTTAGCACAATGGTAACAAAAGGATAAAAAAAGAGACATTGAAGAAGGCAGCAAGGAAAGAGCTGCCTCATCACTCCCCATTCAACTCCAAGAATGCACCATGGGGGGCTGGAGATATAGCCTAGTGGCAAGAGTGCCTGCCTCGGATACACGAGGCCCTAGGTTCGATTCCCCAGCACCACATATACAGAAAACGGCCAGAAGCGGCGCTGTGGTTCAAGTGACAGAGTGCTAGCCTTGAGCGGGAAGAAGCCAGGGACAGTGCTCAGGCCCTGAGTCCAAGGCCCAGGACTGGCCAAAAAAAAAAATAATAATAATAATGCACCATGGAAAGAAACCATCCCATAGGCTGCTGCTTTCTCATGCTTGGTTACATATCCAAAGAAGATAAATTAATAAATCAATGAATCTTCACTTTTGTGTTTATTTTAGTACTATTATTATAGCCATGAAATGGAAGCAGGATAAGTCCCCAGACAAAAATGAATGTTTAAGAAAAAATGTGGTGCATACACATAGTGGAATACTATATAACTACCAGGAGGGTGAAATATTATCATTTGTTTACAGGGATGGAACTGGAAGTCACTATGTTAACTATAATGAGCCAGGAATGCATTATACATTTGGGAAACTTTTGAGACTGATTTCACAGAAATTGAAAATAGAACAGTGAAGATCAAGAAAAGGAAAGAGGAGGGAGAAATGGGGGATGATTAATCAATGGGTCCTAAGTGATAGACAAAAGACATAAGCTCCAGTGATTAGTTGCATTGAGAATAACTAAAGGTAACAAGAATGCACTCAGTATTTCCAAAAAGATAAGAGAAAAAATTAGAAATATTTTTTATCATAATAAGATAAATATATGAAGAGATAGATAAGTATACCCCCAAACTGAGCATTAAAAAATTCATACGTGATGCATCAAATTATATCCCATAAAGAGTACAATTTTTTAGTCAGTTGTGCAGCTTGAACTGGGCACTGCCCCTGTGCCTCTGTACTCAAAGCTAATGCTTTACCACTTAAGCCCCTGGGCACTTCTGGCTTTTTTTTATGAGCAGTTTATTTGAGATAGGTGTCTCATGAGGAATTTTTTGCCTAGGCTGGCTTTAACTTCAAACCTCAGATCTCAGCTTCCTGAGGAGCTACCATTACAGGTGTGAATCACCAACACCTAGCATATAAACAGTACAACTTTATAAACAAATTAAATAAAGAATTCATTCTGCCATCCTAGTTAGCAATCAAGGAGACATTTTGTAGTATACTTACCTTAAACACTAATTCATATTTTGCTTAGCTTTCCTGCTGTAAGAACTATTTAATTATGGGACTTTCTGGTCGAGTTGTGTAGTAGTACACTTCACAAAAGTACCCAGGAGAAAGAATGACAACATAAATCCAACTGGAATCCCATTGC